>NW_016107388.1:7669762-7695589 GCF_001604975.1 Cebus imitator | reverse complement strand
TGGCATTATTTCTGAGGCCTCTGTTCTGTTCCATTGGTCTATATTTCTGTTTTGGTACCAATACCATGCTGTTTTGGTTACTGTAGCCTTGTTGAATAGTTTGAAGTCAGGTAGCATGATGCCTCCAGCTTTGTTCTTTTTGCTTAGGATTGCCTTGGCTATACAGGCTCTTTTTTTTATTTCCATATGAAATTTAAAGTAGTTTTTTCTAATTCTGTGAAGAAAGTCAATGGTAGCTTGATGGGGATAGCATTCAATCTATAAATTACTTTGGGCAATATGACCATTTTCACAATATTGATTCTTCTTATCCGTGAGCATAAAATGTTTTTCCATTTGTTTGTGTCCTCTCTTATTTTCTTGAGCAATGGTTTGTAGTTCTCCTTTAAGAGGTCCTTCATATCCCTTGCTGGTAAGGAGTTGTGGTCCTTTGGAGGAAAAGCGGTGTTCTGGTTTTCGGAATTTTTAGCCTTTTCATGCTGGTTTTTCCTCATCTTCCTAGATTTATCTACCTTTTGTCTTTGACGTTGACTTTTGGGTGGGGTTTCTATGTAGACGTCCTCTTTTTTTTTCTTTTGATGCTGATGCTATTCCTTTCTATTTGTTAATTTCCCTTCTAACAGTCAGATCCCTCTGCTGTAGGTCTACTGGAGTTTGCTGGGGGTCCACTCCAGACTGTTTGCCTGGGTATCACCAGTGGAGGCTGCAGAACAGCAAAGATTGTTGCCTGTTCCTTCCTCTGTAAGCTTTGTCCCAGAGGGGCACCTGCCAGATGCCAGCCGGCACTCTCCTGTATCAGGTGTCTGTCGACTCCTGCTGAGAGATATCTCCTAGTAAGGAGGCACAGGGGTCAGGGACCCACTTGAAGAAGCAGTCTGTCCCTTAGCAGAGCTATGTACTGTGCTGGGAGATCTACTACTCTCTTCAGAGGTGGCAGACAGGAACGTTTAAGTCTGTTGAAGCTGCGCCCACAGCCGCCCCTTCCCCAGGTGCTCTGTCCCAGGGAGATGGGCGTTTTATCTATAAGCCCCTGACTGGGGCTGCTGCCTTTCTTTCAGGGATGGCCTGCCCTCTCTAGGAAGACTCTAGAGAGGCAGTCTAGCTACAGCAGCTTTGCCAACCTGTGGTGGGCTCTGCCTAGTTTAAACTTCAAGAATTTATCATTTATATGGGAATTATACTCTACCATTAAATTACTCAAGACACAATAATGATCATGCAACAAAGATACTTCTGGCTCCCTATGTAATGAAGTTTATTGGATAAGGTAGTTCCTTGGGACCATCTTCTAACTGTGCTTCTAACCTTGATATACGGACATTATCCTGGATTATCTTCACAGTGGGGTGTACAGTGTTTTGAAGGCAGACAGGCTGGGAGGGAAGCCAAGTACAACTGTTAGCACTGCAGTTTAAGACTTGACTTCCTCAATTGCTTGCAACAACTCCAGCTGATGTCTAGTGTGAAAGCAGATGTGAAAATATGGGCAAGGTGTTATCACAACACCTGGCCCACTGTGAATGATCAGTAGGTTTTCATCCCTTTTTTCTGTCTCCCCTTTTTCCTGTAACATGTCTCAATGCTGTAACTAATCCTAAACCAAACTGTGGGAACAGATAAGTTTGTATCTTTCTGAGTACCTCTCCTCTCCTTTGGCACTCTCGTTTTTTCTGGGAGTCAGGGCACAATAATATTGTCATTGTTAGAGAGCTCTATAGTTTACAGGACATAACACATATAATGTCTGCCACACACTTCATAGATGTCTATTTGTTATGATCTCATCTGTGCTTTGCTATAGCTCTGGAAGTTAGATGATATTCCTTTACTTTTTATGAGATAATGAAGTACAAAGAAAATAAGTGACAGCCTCCAAGTTATATAGCTCTACCCATGGGTATAAGTAATGTTCTACTTGGCAGAGTAAGGATTTCAGCAAGGGTTTTAGCTTTGAACTTTACCTGGCAGACCTCCACTACACCTAGATATTTACTTCTCCTATGTGGCTTCTGCCCAGGCCTGCCTTTCCCAGGTATATCTCCTGATGCCACCTCATCTTACGCTATCTCTTCCCACCCCATGTATCTCCTCCAGTGCTTGACCTCGGCTTTCAGCAAGTCCCTCCAGAAAAAAATATTTGTTAATCTATTTCATTATGGTGCTTTAAAAATTGTTCTTCTTCGGTGGGCAGAATAATGCCCATCACCCAAAGCTCCCTATACCCTAATCCCTGGAACTCCTGAATAGGCTACCTTACATGGCAAAAGAGACTTTGTAGATGGGATTAAATTAAATACCTTGATTTGGAGAGATTATTCTGGATTACCCAGATGGGCCTAATATAGTCACATGAGTTTTTAAAATTGGAGAAGCTGTTCTGGCTGTGGCTGGGGGACAGATGCAACTATGAAAGAAGTCAGAGAGACACAACGCTGCCAGCTCTGAAGTTGGAGGAAGGAGAAAAAAGCCAAGCAGGCAGCTTCCACAGCTGGAAAAGAAGAGCATATTAATGTTCTAGGGCTGCCATGAGAAAGCATTACAAAATGAGTAGGTCAAACAAGAGAAGTTTATTCTCAGTTCTGAAGTCTAGAAGTCTGAGATCACAGCATCTGCAGGGCACTAAGGAAGGATCTGCTCCAGAATTCTCTCCCAGCATCTGGTGGTTCCCTGGATGAGGCAGCATAAGTCCATTCTTCACATGGCAGTCTCCCAGTGTGTGTAACTGCTCTTAAGCTTTCTCTTTTTATAAGAACACAGTCATATTGGATTAAGGCCCATCCTAACAGGCTCAACTTAATTTGATCATCTCCAAAGGTTCTATTTCCAAGTAAACTGACATTCCGAGGCAGAGAGTTAGGACCTTAGTGCTCATTTTGGAGGGAATGCAATTCAACCCATGACAACGAGGAAATGGATTCTCCCCTAGAGCCTTCTTAAAGAAAAACAGCCCCACCAACACCTTGATTTAAGCCTAATGAGACCCAGTATGGGCACCTGAACTACAGACATATAAGATGAAAAATCTGTATTGTTTTAAGCCACTAACTTTGAACAAATTTCTTATGTTAGTAATAAAAAACTAATACATTTTCTAAAAGCAATTTCTCATGGAAAAAAAGAAGGGAAAAAAACCCAGGATGCTAAATGAGGGGGTGATGATGACAACCCACTTCGAAAATCTCAAAAAACATCTACTAATAATGAGCTACCTACCGCAGCCACTCTGATGTTTCAGAAGGCCGTTTCCCCTTCAGTTAAGCTTAAGAAGGGAAACACATCACCAACAGAAGTCAGTGCTTTCTTCTTTCCTTGAAATAGTCATATATCAAGAACTAGCCCTTCCCTAGTGGATGCTAATTACCTCCCTGTACAGGCTTCCTCTTTCTTCTTCGTGATACTGCATTAACTTCCTCTGCATCAGCAGAGCGATCCAGTCAGCCAGTGTTGAGTGAATGGAAAACGTGACATCCGTGTTCATTGCTTCTCAATAACATTAAGGCTGACTCCATCCAGGTTGTCTTGAAACAAACATGTAATTTTCAAAGCAGGAAGCAAAATAGCAAGAATACAACAAACCAGAGTTTAAAAATTAACTGCACTTCAAAGTCTGTTAAAATGGCAAACTCAGAACATAGCAAACTGACTTTCTGCATCTGTGGGATCTTGCCCTGTTCCTAATATTGAGTGAATCCTTCCTGGTGCCCAGTCTCCAACAGGTGTTGAATCTCCCAGTGGACTGTGCCCATGAACATTTGTTCACATTCAAGCTCAGATTGTTTTTTTCTCTGTAATATCTAAATGCTGTTTTATAAATATCTTCAAGTAATCTTACCAGAGTTTTCAGTCACTTACAGGCTGAAAGCTTGGGGCTGGATTGGGTCACACCATTGGAATTGAAAATTCATCAGAAAAATGTCAGTGTACCTCCTGAGACTCACATAGGCCAATGGCAACGACAATGGCTCTCCCCAGGTTCTTGAATAGGGAATGTATGACTGTCAGACAGGGGTATACCGTATGTTCTAAACTAGCCTCTCAGACTTACTGTGTTCATGCCCTGTTTCCTGATTTCATCCTCTGCCCTCTCACTCCCCTCCATGCCTTGCCTCTTCTGTAATGTTTTGCATCATAGTTAATGGTTACTCAGGTATCTCAGGCTTAAAATTTTGGAGTGATCTTTCACCCTTCACTTTCTTTACAACTTACATCCAGTTTACTAAACAATTTTTGTCCTTTCTATATTCAAAACTCATCCAGAATCTAACCACATTTATTTGTTTTTGTTTGTTTACTTTGAAATGTGGTCTTTCTCTGTGTCCGGGCTGAAATGCAGTGGCCCAGTCATGGCTTGCTGCAGCCTCAAACTCCCAAGCTCAAGCAATCCTCCCATCTTACCCTCCCAAGTAGCTGGAAGTAGCTGGGACTGCAGGCATGCACCACCATGCCCAGGAATGTTTTGATGTTTTGTAGAGACCAGGTCTTACTATGTTGTCCAGGCCGGTCTTGAATTCCTAGGCTCAAGCAATCCCTCCACCTTGGCCTTTCAAAGTGCTGGAATTACAGGCATGAGTCACTGCATCTGGCCTGTTTTTTGCTTTATTTTGCTTTTTATTTATTTTTTAAATTTAATTTTAAGTTCTGGGATATGGGTACAGGATATGCGACTTTGTTACATAGGTAAATGTGTGCCACGGTGGTTTGCTGTACCTATCAACCTACCACCTAGGAATTAAGCCCTACATGCATTAGCTATTTATCCTATTAGCTATTTATCGTGATGCTTTCCCTGACAAGCCCAGGATGGTGGTGTTCTCCTCCCTATATTCGTGTGTTCTCATTGTTCAGCTCCCACTTATAAGTAAGAACATGTGGTGTTTGGTTTTCTGTACCCTTGTTAATTTGCTTAGGATATTGACTTCTAGCTTTATCCATGTCCATGCAAAGACCGTGCTCGCATTCCTTTTTATTGCTGCATAATATTCCATGATTTATATGTACCACATTTTCTTTATCCAATCAGTCTATCATTGATGGGCATTTGGGCTAATTCCATGTCTATTCTATTGTAAATAGTGCTGCAATGAACGTATGTGTGTATGTATCTTTATAATAGAATAATTTATCTTCCTTTGGATATATACACAGTAATGAGATTGCTGGTTTAAATTGCATTCCTGGTTCTAGGTCTTTGAGGAATCACCACACTGTCTTCAACAACAGTTGAACTAATTTACATTCCCACCAACAGTGTAAAAGCATTCCTATTTCTCCACAGTGTCATCAGCATCTGTTGTTTCTTGATTTTTTAATAATCGCCATTCTGACTGGCATGAGGTGGTATCTCATTGTGGTTTAGATTGCATTTCTCTAATGATCAGTGATGTTGAGTTTTTTTGTTTGTGTTTGTTGGCTGCATAAATATCTTCTTTTAAAAATTGTCTGCTCATGTCATTTGCCCACTTTTTAATGGGGTTGTTTTTTTTCTTGTAAATTTGTTTAAGTTCCTTGCAGATTCTGGATATTAGACCTTTGTCAGATGGATAGATTGCAAAAGTTTTCTCCCATTTTGTAGGTTGTCTGATGATAGTTTCTTTTGCTGTGCAGAAACCTTTTAATTAGATCTCATTTGTCAATTATTGCTTTTGTTGCAATGGCTTTTGATGTTTCAGTGAAATCGTTGCTCATACCTTTGTCCTAAATGGTATTGCCTAGATTTTCTTCTAGGGTTTTTGTAGTTTGGGATTTTACATCTAAGTGTTTAATCCACCTTGAGTTAACTTTTGTATGAAGTGTAAGGAAGGGGTCCAGTTTCAATTTTCTGCATATGGCTAGCCAGTTTTCCCAGTACCATTTATAATAGGGAATCCTTTCCCAATTGCTTGTTTTTGTCAGGTTTGTGGAAGATCGGATGGTTGTAGATGTGCAGTCATATTTCTGAGATCTCTATTCTGTTCCATTGGTAGAAGTCCCTCCTTTTCAGTTGTTTGGAATTGTTTTGGAAGAAATGGTACCAGCTTCTGTTTGTACCTCTGGTAGAAATAAGCTAAATACATCTGATTCTGGGCTTTTATTGATTGGTAGGCTATTTGTTACTGCCTCAATTTCAGACCTTTTTAGTGGTCTAATCAAGAATTCAGCTTCATCCTGGTTCAATCTTGAGAGGGTGTATGTGTCCAGGAATTTATCCATTTCTTCTAGATTGTCTAGTTTATTTGTGTAGAGTTGTTTATAGTATTCTCTGATGGTTGTTTGTATTTCTGTGGGGTCAGTGGTCATACCCCCTTTACCATTTTTTATTGTGTCTATTTGATTCTTCTCTGTTTTATTCTTTATTAGTCTATCTAGCAGTCTATTCCCCACCCCCCCCCAAAAAACCAGCTCCTGAATTCACTGATTTTTTTAATAGGTTTTTCAAGTCCCTATCTCCTTCAGTTCCACTCTGATCTTGGTTATTTCTCGTCTTTTGCTAGCTTTTGAATTTTTTTGCTCTTGGTCCTCTAGTTCTTTTCATTGTGATGTTAAGGCGTTAATTTGAGATCTTTCTAGCTTTTTGATGTGAGAATTTAGTGTTATAAATTTTCCCTCTTAACACTGATTTAGCTGCATCCCAGAGATACTGGTATGTTGTCTCTTTGATCTCATTGGCTTCAAAGAACTTCTTGATTTCTGCCTTAATTTCAATTATTTACCCATGAGTCATTCAGGAGCAGGTTGTTCAATTTCCATGTAGTGGTGTGGTTTTGAGTGAGTTTCTTAATCTTGAGTTCTAATTTGATTGTGCTGTGGTCCGAGAGACTGTTTGCTGACTTCAGTTCTTTTGCATTTGTTGAGGAGTGTTTTACTTCCAACTGTGTGGTTTATTTTAGAGTAAGTGCCATGTGGCACCAGGAAGAATGTATAGTCCATTGTTTTTGGGTGGAGAGTTCTATAGGTATCTATCAGGTCCACTTGATCCAGAGCTGAGTTCAAGTTCTGAATATCCTTGTTCATTTTCTGTCCTGTCAATCTGTCTAATATTGACAGTGGGGTGTTAAAGCCTCCCACTATTATTGTGTGGGAGTTTAAATCTCTTTATAGGTCTCTAGGAACGTGTTTTGTGAATCTGTGAAATATATATGATCCCATATTGGGTGCATATATATTTAGGATAGTTAGCTCTTCTTGTTGAATTGATTCCTATACCATTATATAATGCCCTTCCTTGTTGTTTTTTTAATCATTGTTGGTTTAATGTCTGTTTTGTCAGAAACTGGAATTGCAACCCCTGTTTTTTTCTGCTTTCTATTTGCTTGGTAAATTTTCCACCATCCCTTTATTTTAAGGTTCTTAGCTTCTTTGCATTGGATTAGAACATGCTCCTTTAGCTCAGTGAAGTTTGTTATTACCCACCTTCTGAAGCCTACTTCTGTCAATTTATCCATGTCAGCCTCCACCTAGTTCTATGCCCTGTTGGAGAGGTGTTGTGATTATTTGGGGGAGAAGAGACATTCTGGCTTTTTGAATTTTCAGTTCTTATCACTGAATCTTTCTCATCTTCATGAGTTTGTCTGGCTTCTATCTTTGAGGCTGCTGACCTTTGGGTGGGGTTTTTGTGGGGACTTTGCTGTTGATGCTGTTGTTACTGCTTTCTGTTTGTTTTTCTTTTAAAAGTCAGGCCCTTTTTGCATAGGGGCTACTGCAGTTTGCTGGGGATCCACTCCAGATCCTATTTTCCTGCACCTAGAGAGGTCACCTTTGGAGGCTGCAGAACAGCAAAGAGAACTGCCTGCTTCTTCCTCAGGGATATCTGTCCCAGAGGGGTACTGACTTAATGCCAGCAAAAATACTCCCATATAATGTGTCTGGCAACCCCTGTTCTGAGGGGGTCTCACTGAGCCAGGAAGCAGGAGATCTGAGACCCACTTAAGGAAACACTCTGGCTGCCCCTTGGCGGACAGGGTATGTTGTGCTGAAGGGAAGAATATTTGTCTAGACTGCCTGAATTCCTCAGAGCCAGCAGGGGTAAAGACTAAATCTGCAGATATGTGGAGATTGTGGTTTCCCCTCCCCCCAGGGGCTCAGTCCCAGGAAGATTAGAGTTCCATCCCTAAACCCTTGGCTGGGGTTGCTAGAATTCTTGCAGGGAGGCCCTACCCAGTGAAGAGGGATGGGTCAGGGTCTGGTCTAAAGAGACAGCCTGGCCATGATCTGGCACTGCTACTGGTGCTGTGCTGTGGAGAATTCCTTCTGTTTCCAAACCATCCAGTCTCCCCAGGACCAGCAAGGAAACAATGGCAGGCAGGGAGCTGCAGTGATGCTGCCACCCCGCTCCCTGGGAGCTCAGTCATCTCAGGCAGCAGGCAGCTGCAGTGATTGTGGCCACACCTCCCCCCAGAAACTTGGTAGTTTTAAGCAGTCTCCAGCTGAGTGGCCACTGATAATCTGCACAGCTTTGTGCTTGGGACCCAAAGCCCTGATGCTGTGGGCTCACGAGGCAGATCTCCTGATCTGTGGGTTGCATGGATCCATGGAAAAAGCATAATTTCCCAAGCAGGGTAGCACGATCACTCACCACTTCCATATGCTGGGTGTGGGCACTCCCTTTGCCCTATGCGGCTCCCAGATGGGCCTTTGCACCACCTTGCTTTTTCTCACTCTCCAAGGGTCTTGCCAACTGCCTACTCAGTCCCAATGAGAGAGCCTGGATACCTCAGTTGCTAGTGCAGGATTCACTTGCTGTTTTCATTCTTTTTGGTGGGAGCCTCTGAACACAGCTGTTTCTCATATAATTTTACTTTTTAAAATTGGCAAATAATAATTGCATGGATTTATTTGCTATTTGGTGATGTTTTGATACATACAATGTTCAGTTATCAGATTACAGTAATTAGCACATCCATTATCTCAAACATTTATCATTTATTTGTGTAGGGAACAGTCCATATCTTCCCTCCAGCTATTTGAAACTATTATTGTTATCTGTAGTCATCCTACAGTGCTATAGAACATAAGAACTTATTCCTATCTGCTGTAATTTTGTAGCTTTTAACAAGTCTCTCCCTGTCCTTCCTTTCTCCCTATGCTTTCCAGCTTGAAGTATTTTCTATTCTAATTTTTACTCCATGAGATCAACTTTTTTTAGTTTCTATATAGGAGTGAGAATATGTGGTGTTTAACTTTCTGTTTCTGGCTTATTTCACTTAACATGTCCTCCAGGCTCATCCACATTGCTTCAAATGACAGGACATCATTGTTTTAATGGCCAAATAATATTCCATTGCATATATATGCCACATTTTAAATTCATTCATCTATTCTTAGACACCTAGATTGACTCCCTATCTTTGCTATTGTGAATAGAGCTACAATAAACATGAAGGTACAGATGTCTGACACAATGATTTCCTTTCCTTTGGGGAAGTGCCCAGCAGTGGGATGGCTGGATCATATGCTAGTTCTATTTGTAGTCTTTTGAGGAACCTCCTAACATGATCTGGCTCTGTGTCCCCACCCAAATCTTATCTTGACATGTAATCGAAATTGTAATCCCCACATGTTGGGGGAGAGGCCTAACAGGAAGTGATTAGATCATGAGGGCAGTCCTTCCGTGCTATTCTTGTGACTGTGAGTGAGTTCTTATGAGATCTGATGGTTTTATTACAATAATATAATAAATATATTTATATATATGAATGCAGTGCATAATATAAGGGGCTATTCTCCCTTCTCTCATTCTCTCTCCTGCTGCTCTGTGAAGAGGTGGCTTCCACCATGATTGTAAGTTTCCTGAGATTTCCTCAGCCATGAACTGTGAGTCAATTAAACTTCTTTTCTTTATAAATTATCCAGTCTCAGGTATTTCTTCATAGGAGCATGAGACCAGACTAATGCACCTCCATACTGTTCTCCATAGTGGCTATACTAGTTTACAATCCCACCAAGAGTGTGTAATAATTCTCTTTTCTTTGCATCCTTGCCAGCATGTGTTATTTTTGGTTGTTTTGGTAATAGCCATTCTAACTGGAATGAAACCATATTTCTTTGCGAACCACATTTCAGCACCTTCACAGCTACCACCCTGTTTTCACTAGATTAAAAAAAAAGCCCCCAACCTGTCTTTCTACTGTGCCTTTGCCTCCTTTAGTTGATTGTTAATACAGAGTCAAAGGAAACCAATCAAAATGCGAATCAGCTCTTGTTTGCTCAAAACTTTCTGTAGTCCTCCATTTAACCATGGCCTCTCACTGCCTGCCTCCTGCCCCTATCCCATCTGCTCACTCACCCATCCTTTGTTCCTCTCTAGTCAATCTTGGCTCCTTGTTATTCCTCAGATGTTCTCAGCCTGCTTCTTCCTCAGGCCTTTGCACTTGCTTCTCACTCTGCCAGGAAACGATTTCTCAGACTCCCTCCTGGCTCTTCCTCAGCAGTTGCCAGGTCCTACTAAAATGTCACCTTCTTAGTGAGGCCTTTCCTGGCCACCACCCCTGCTTTACTCTCTTTCAACATGTTACTCACCGCACACACTACCTGCTTTGTCTATTCCTTTTGTTTCTTCCCTGTTTTCCCTCACTGGAAGGTGAGTACCATGAAGACAGAAGCTTCTCCTGTTTTGCTCCCTACTGTATCTGAAATCCTAGAATAATGCCTACTCATAGTTATCGACGTGGCATCATAGGAGTGAGTGAGTGAATGAATCTCAGAGGAAGATACGAGACCATCCAAAGAGCGAGTGATATTGAGAATTCCTCCTCTGCCACTGATGCCAAGATGTTGGGCATGATCTGGAATCCTCTGAGGGAGTTATTAGCTATTGCAAAAGTCAGCATGCCTATGATTTAATAGCTAATAATTTTTTTCTAAGTTGGCACTTTCCCATTCCCGGAGTTGTGGATGCTTTCATAGAGCTGTGCGCTAGAGAACATAACTCATTTCTCCTAGCCTGAGACCTCTTATCTCAGAGAGCACAGAAGGGCAGAAGTAAGAATTATGTGAGGCAAACCAGACCTTGTGCTAATAGGAAAAGGCTTTGGGCATAGAGATTTTTTTTTGCTGTTGTTTAAGAAAATGCTTTATGGGAGTTTTTCCACAATGACTAATGGACTGGAGATTTGCCCAGGAGTAACAGCTCTGGGCACAGTGGTGGTCAGGAGCAGGGTGGCATTTGAGTGGGTCATTCACCAGTTTGTTTATGCGCTTGCCAAAGATCTACTATGTGCCAGAAGTTGTGCTGGGCACTGCAGTTACCATGAGGGACGAGATCCTGTCCCTCTTCTCAAGAACTTCTAGGCTGGTTAAGGACTCAAGTGTAATTCATAAGAGGGATGCATAGGAGGAATTCGTAGAAGAACTCCTGCCCTAAGGTTGGGGGAAGACGGAGAGGAGGTGCTGGCTGAATGAATCCTGAGCAGCACTAGTAAGGCTACCCAAGTGTAGAGGACAAAGCCAGGGCCGAGGCCCACAGAGGACCAGTCATTGTGCTCAGGACCTGCAAGTGGCCCAGTGTGGCTGGAGGCTGGAAAGAGGAGACAGCAGAGGAGCCAAGAGTCCAAGGCACACCCATGGAGGGTCTTACCTTTTTCCACAGTCCATGGAGGCTACATTGCTATTTGGGGTGGCCCTGATAACAAAAGTAACCATCATAACGCTATTTACTGAAGACAGAACATCGGTCCTCTTGAATTAGACAAATCAGAGGATTAGATTGGGAATCAAGTGATTAGAGTCACCTAATTAGATATTTTAGAAATCCAATGTCCAGAGAGTTTGAATTGCATTTCCAGGGTCACCCTGTGAGTTGGTAGTAACGCATAACTTGCTTCTAAGTTCTTTTTTTCTATTTTCATAATGATAGGATTTTTATATTAAATTTCACCAAGAAGCAGTGCATGTATGAATGCAACAAATAATGAATAATACGATCAGCAATTGTCCTGTCTGGTGAAAGGGAAGCAGACCTGACCATAAAGAGAATGTTCACGGAAGTAAAGATGGGGAGGCACCTTGTTGTCTTTCAGACGTGAGAGGTTCCTGGCTCTCTCGGGCACCCTATTTGTCCTTTCCAGTGGCTTGTTGCCTTGTCCTGTAAAACAGCACCTCCAGGGATCAGGGCAGGGATAAGACGAGACACTGCACATAAAATGTCCATGATGCTTGACACTGAGAGAGCACCTGTGAATTTGGGAGCTGCTAATGCTGATAATGATACTGGCAATAACAGTGAGCACTGAACACTAAGGCAGGTGGCAAGCGTTCACAGTTGTATCCAGACAGAAGACTACTCATGTATTTAGAGACCTTAAACCAGGACTCATCTTAGGGGAGCCTCTGGTTTAAAGAGCAAGAGACTTATTCAGAGGCCAGTGAAAATATCAGAAGCCCCTTGATTCAAAAGTTGCAGACATGGGTGGGGAGGGGGTTGGCATCAGCCGGGAAGAAGGATGAGACCCGGACTGTGTCTGCGTGTGGCTTTCATTTGGTTTATCTTTCTTTCATATATGTATTATATATTAAAAATGATATAAGATAAAAATGATATACAGTGTCACCATCACACTTTCATTGGATAATCAATTTCCATGTCAATATGTTCCAGTGACTCACAGTTCAATCTCTGATAATGAGTCATAGCAGGCAAGCTTTTTCTCAGGTTATGAACATAGATAAACACTTTTATTTAATAAAAAGACTCAGCCACAGAGGAATAAAAACCTGAGCTTTTCTATGCAGTTTCCTTTCTCAGATATAGTAAAAGACACAAGGGCTATATTAAAAATGACCTCCTGAAAAGGCATTTAAGAAGCTTCAAATACTATTTTTGTTAGGTTGAAAAATTGCATGAAATTGCATTTGAATTGTTATATGACCAACAGCAGGGAAGCAGGAGGGAGAAATGAATGCAGGGTATTTTTGCTGGTGCGTAAGTGACAAAGCTGAGGCTAGGATATGACACGGACAATCTAAGTAATACGTGTATTCACCAGGAAAACTGTAATTTTAAAATCTCTCCTGTATTTAAAAAAGAACAAGCTCAAAAGTTTTGTATAGTTGTCTGTAATGCATTTTAAATTTTTCATAATTTTTTTTCTATAGTAAAACTCTGCACAGTGAAACCAAGCTTCAGAGCTTGGTTTCAAAATAAAATGAGATTTTCTGCCAATGGAGCGTATAGTTCTGACAAAACACTTATGTGTAAGTTTATAAGAGACCCTTGCAGTTTCTTGGGATTGGCCGTCTTGCTCCCACTTTATGGGAGGATAGTGTGACCTTAACAGAAAGAGGCAGGGTTGTGGTTGTGACCTCAGTCATATTCCAGTGCCTGGAAAGCCCAGTCACTGTTTTTTGCATTTGTAAATGTTTCTGATTTTTAAAAGCTCTACTTAAAAACTTCCTTTGCCATGAAGTCCACCTGTCTTTGCCCTGTTATGGGTGAACCCTGTCTCCTGGGAAGCGTGCGTGCAAGCCTTTTATTTCCACTTTTCATGGGCACTGACTTTCTGTCTGAAGAATGTGGTGTGATTTAATGGCAAGAGCATGGCGGTCCTGCCCTTCAGGTCTAAATCCAGTTTTCTCATTTAACACCTACTTGAGCTTGAGACTATATATACACCTTTTCAGAATGGTAGTGTTTCAGTGTCAAAAAAAAGTCTTTAAGTCACAGATTCAGCACTCAAGAGTAATAACAGTGGCTGCAGCTACTATTTAGGGAGACTTTACTGTTGATGGGTGCCTTAAATGAATTACGGCATTTAATTCTCACCTGGTTTTTAAGGTAGGTTCTGCCATTATCTCTTATTCCCTCCTTAAGGAATCCAAGACACTTGCCTCAATTTGCTAAGATGATCGACTTCAGTCACACTCCTCTGTCAGTGCCCCTCACCACTGTTGTTCTGCTTCTGGAGAAGGTTATTTATTTTAGAGTTACTTATGTGCTTTATAATTACTTGCATGCACTGTATTTAGTTATGTCTATTTCAGAGATAGTAAGCTTGGAATTCAGAGTTTTCAACTACAGCACCCAGCTTGCTCCAGAGGAAAGCCTAGCACAGAGGTCCCACCTACCTGAAGTATAGAAAGCTTTTGAAGAAAGCCTCCAGAAGACTTAAACAAAAATATCTCTAAGAAAGCTTATTGCCCCTCATGAAATACCAGGAAAGGCATGGCCTAACAACAGAAAATTATTTGAACAATACCCCTCCTACTCCATGTAAATATCCATGGATAAAACTACTCCCCTAAACCCACCCCCATAGTTTCATGGGGCCAATCAAGGGAGAAGTTGATCTCTTGGTCCATCCAACTCCAAATCCCACTCTGCAGAGCCTGGTGTGGGCTGAGCACTCCAATTTCCCTGCCTGGTGGTATCTACAGGGACAGCATGCAGCTGACCTTCCATCACTTGTCCAGAAGAAGCAAGCAGTACTCAGAATCCCCTGTCAGGAACCAGCTGCAACTGAACTTCCACTCCTACTGTCAACTAGACTGAGAGTGGTGCTAGGACTAGTAAGCAGGTTCCTGTACCCCATCTCTGGGTCAGCAGGGCACCTTGGTGAGCTAAACGTCCACATCCACCTATTATCAAGGAGGTGAAAAAGGCAGTGCCAGGAATGACTAGCTGGCACTCCCAAGAGCAATTAACATCAAATTTTGAAAATCTCTCATAGAAAGTACTGGTGGAAGAAACACTGCCAACTCATTTTACATATCAATATTTATTTCTCTGAAACCAAAACCAGGCAAGACCACAAAAATAAAGAAAGCTTCAGACTAATATCTCTCATGAACTTAGTGGTAAAAAATTATCAACAAAATACTAACAAATTCAGTTCAGCGGTGCATAAAATAATTTTATACCATGGCAAGTGGACTGGATTTTATATAAGGCTACTTTGACATTAAAAGTCAATCAGTGAAGTCTACCGTATCAACAAGCTAAAGAAGAAAAATAATAAAATCATATCATTTGACAAAGAGAAAAAATGTGACAAATTCTAATATCCATTAATAATAAAAACTCTTAGTAACTTAGGAATAGAGGGCTTCTCATCAACTTGATAAAGGACATTTGCAAAAAAAACCCTACAGTTAAAATCACATTTAGTGGTAATGGAATGATTGCCTTTTCTCTAATATTGGAAACAAAGCAAGGATATTTGCTTTCACCACTTCAACAACACACTGAAAATCTGACCATAACAGTAAGGCAAGTAAAACAAATCAAAGTCATACAGATTGGAAAGGAAGGAAGAAATGAAACTGTACCTATTTGCCAATGGCCTGATCTTCTATGTAGAATTCCAAGAAATCTACCTCCCCCCAAAAAAAACCCACTTCTAGAACTAATAAGTGAGTTTAACAAGTTTGCAGGATATAAGATCAACACAAAAATCAATCACATTTCTACATACAACGATTAACGTGTGGAAGCTTAAATGAAAACACAATACCATTTACAATCACACCAAATAACATGAAATATATAGTTACAAATCTGATAAAACATGTACAGGATTTACGTGCTGAAAACCACAAAACACTGATGAAAGAAACCAAAGAATAAGCAAATGAAGAGATATCCTGTGTTATGGATAGGAAGACTCCACAAAGCAAAGATCTCAATTCTCTCAAAATTGACCTGGAGGTTTAGTGTAATTCCTTTCAAAATTCCAGAAGATGATATTTTGTAAACAAAGATAAGTTTAACCCAAAATTTATATAGAAAGGCAGAGCTCTTAGAATAGCTAAAACAGTCTTGGAAAAAAGAAAAGAGGGAAGTGGGAGGAATCTGATATTAAAGTCTAATAAAATATGTAGCTACAGCAATCAAGATGTAAGCAGAGGAACAGACACAAAGATAATAGAACAGAATAGAGAAAAATACATAGTCTCATATATGTGTGGTCAACCAGTTTTTGACAAAGATCCAAAAGGATTTCAGTGGAGGAACGAAAATGTAATATTTTCAATAAATAATGCTGAAGAAACTGGATTTCCATAGCCAAAAAAATGAACCTCAACTCAAACCTCACATCTTATGTAAAATTTAACTTAAAATGGATCATGGATTTAAATGTAAAATGTAAAAATAGAAAACTTTTAGAAAAAGAAACAAAGGAGAATATCTCTAGAATCTAGTCTAGAGCTAGGCCAATAGTTCTTAGACTTGATATCAAAGGCATGATCCATAAAAGGAAAATTTGATAAACCAGAACTCATAAAAATTAAAACCTTTTGCTCTACAACAGGCCCATTAAAACATTGAAAAGGCAACCTATAGACTGGAAGAATGTGTCTGCAAACCACATATTAGATGAAGGACCAGAATCTAGAAGCTACAACCCTCATGAGGTGTCAACAAAGAGGATATATCGTTGGCTAATAAGCACATGAAATGATATTTAGCTCCATTAGCCATTAAGGAAATCCAAACTAAGATTAGGACAAGAGAGTACCATATATGGGTCAGAATGGCCAAAATAAGCAATAGTGATGACACCAAATGCTGGCAAAGATGCAAAGAAATGAAATCATTTATGTATTTTGGTGATAATGTAAAGTTCCTAATCTGGAAAGCAGTTTCAAGTTTCTTGTACAATTAAACAAGAAACTACTCAGAGACTCAGCAATTGCACTCGAGCATTTTCCTCAGAGAAATGAAAACTCATATTTACACAAAAACCTGTACATGAATGTCCATAGCAGCTTTATTTGTAATAGCCCCAAACTAGAAAGTACACAGTGGATGAATGGTTAAATAGCCTCTGGTGGTACATCTACACTATGAAATGAACTGTTGGTGCACACAACTTGGATGAATCTCTAGGGGGTAATACTGAATAAGAAAACCCAATCCTAAAAGGTCACACACTCTATGATTCCATTTATACAATGCTTATATAAAATGACAGATTTTAGAAGTGGAACACAGTTCAGTGGTTGCCAAGGGCTAGGCAAGGGGAGACAAGGAAGGTAGATGTAGCTATAACAGGACAATAGGAGGGACCCTTGCATGATGGAAGTGTTCTTTACTGTGTCAATTTCAGTTTTCTCATTCTGATTTTGTAATATAATTTTGGAAGATGTTGCTATTGGGGAAACTGAGTAAGGGACACAAGACATCTCTCTGTATTATGACTTACAACTATATGTGAATCTATAATTATCTCAAAATGCAGTTTCATTTCAAAATGAATTATTGTAAAATTCACAGCCCTGTATTCTCTCTCTGGCTCTTCTTCTGGGGTTGTGATAAGATGTATACACCTCTTACCTACATGTCTTACCCTCTTTTCTGTGTCATATCTTTTTATTCTCCTTTTCACACTTCGAAGAGTTGATTCACACTTATTTCTAGCTCACTTACTCTCTTTTGTGGTGTGTCTAGTCTGCTCTTAACCCTGGCAATTGGCCTTTTGTATATTTTGTTTGCTTGCTGTTGTGATAAGAGGGTAAACCCAGTCCTGGTTACTACATCTTGGGCAGAAGCTGAAGTTCCCCCATTGAGATTTTTCTAACAGCTCCACTTAGTTCTTTTTCTAATTTATTATGCTCCTCTTTATCACTTTCTTTTCTCTGTCCATATCTTGAACCTTGCATTTGATTTTCTTGTACACAGTCAGCATAATCTACAGTCTGAGCCTGATCATTCCAATTCCTCAAGATTTTAAAGATCTTTTCTGTCGTTTCTTCTGGTTCTCACTCATGGAATTTCCTCTTGTGCTTTATTATTATTATTGCTATCCTGTAGAAAATGCTTAAAACAATGTATATAGAAATAATTTCAGGTTTAAAATGAAGATATTCTTCTCCGGAGAAGATTTGCATTTGCTTTTTTCCCAGAGCTTAGTTTCCCTATAAACCAGATTGAACACTTGAGACAGTTGATTTGGTCTTGCCTGTGTTTCCTGTGATATGCTCCATCTCTGGTTCACCTTCACCTGAGAAATAACATTGTAGGACTCTGCCTTACTGTTGGGGGAGTCTTCTGTACCCTCTCCCAGTCTTCCATCCTGCTCTCCCACAAACTGTCAAAGCAAATATTCTGCCAATTCCTACACTCAACCCCGCATCTGAAATGCCCTCAAGTAAAAAGCATCTGTGCACCCTTATCCCTCTGTGTTCAATTATTTCCCACTTTCTTTTGGCCTCGTAATTCTTCTTTTGCCATCTATTCAATGCTTCTACAAAAATTTTAAAATAAATTTTACTCTTGTTTTTCAATTGACTTCCAGGGCAGGATCGATCTAAATTGTCTAATATTTCATTATCTGATATAGGCAGTCACAGATCTACTTTTTTGAATTAGGAAAGAATGAATACTTTTTAAAAACCAAGGCTCAAAAAGTTTTGATGGTATCATTTCTAATCTGATCAGCAACTTGAGTGATTATTCTAATTAAATTCTGCAAACATCCATAAATATTATAAATTCAAGTCTAATTGGAAATTATGTAGACCATTTACATGTAACACAAGATGACATATTACTCATTTAAAATCTTTAAGTTACACCAATGATATGTGAGGGATGCTTACCTATTTTTACAAAAAAATTAGTAAATTGTTTAAAAAAGAAATTGAGTCAAAGTTACAAAGCTGAAAGGATCTTTTAAAATTTACTTTGATAACTTTAAATATGCTGGTCCTGTCATTTGGCACATCTATAAATACTGATGATGTAAACACTTGAGAAACAGATCTCTTGGGTTCATTTAAAGAAGTTTGGTGAGGAAAGGGGGAAGGCATCTTACTTATTTTTAGCTTCTTGATTTTCTATTTAGTCACAATAAGGTATAACAGCTGAACATTGTTCTGTGTTCCTGGAGGCTTTTTTTTTTTTTTCACTGTTTTGATATGTTGTGTTTTGTTTTTTTTTAGACGCAGGCTCTGGAGGATTCACTACATTGCCCAGACTAGAGTGCAGTGTGGCATGATCATAGCTCAGTGCAACTTTGAACGCCCAGGCTCAAGGGATCCTCCCACCTCAGTCTCCTCTGGAGTAGCCAGGACTAGAGGCATGTGCCCACCACACGTAGCTAATTTTTTTTTTTTACACTTTTTTTGTACAGACGGGGTCTCACTATGTTGCCCAAGTCAGTTTTGAACTCCTGGACTAAGTGATCCTCCCACCACAGTCTCCCAAAGTGCTGGGATTACTGGCATAAGCCACTGCACCTGGACCCTAGAGGTCTCCTGGGGTCCTATTCTAGTGATTTCTAAACTCTTGAGCTCCTAGCTTTCCTGGTAATCCTGATGTATAGTCTGTATTTGACGGTACAGATATGTTCAGAGATTTTTATTTCCTGGAAAATCTAAGGTAAACGTTTGGGCCACATTTAATAGGTGGTTTGTTAACTGAGTACAAGTTAAGACCTAAATCTGCATCTGCAGGGTTCAAGTACCTACCTCTCAATGACCAAACAAGCTCTTTCCATCCTTGGTAGACGAAGACTATTTCCATCATTACAAAAATAATAATAAAAGAAATCATACCATATATCTGAACCATGATTTAGAATTTACAAAACATTTCCATGCACATTACATGATTTGAGTATCACAGCAGCTGGATGAGTTGGCTGAAAAGAGGAAGCAACAATGGTCAATGTGCAGGGATAACTTTTTTTTCTAACCTCTGCAATCACCACTTACTCTATAAGCCACATCTCGTAATATTTTTCTTAAAACTTTCCATTTAGAAAGTATGTATATGTCTATATAAATTCTCATACATATTTCTAAGAGTAGTTCTATATAGATTGCACATTTCTCTTTTATTTTCTACTTTTATTTTCACAGCTCACATTTTTCTGTCAATTTATAATATCCCTTTAATTCGGTATTGTCTTTCTTTGAAATTTATCATAACATAGTTTTACTCAGCATTTGAGAAAACAACCAATTGAGAGTCAAAATAAGGTAAAGCTGACATTCAATTCCAAGAAAAGGATCACTCTGGTAGTACAAATAGGCTTTACATTAAAACATATAATTCTAAAATCTTTTCCTTTTTGGAGCATGTTAATTTATAGAAAATGTTTAAAAACTTTAAAAACTTGTCTACTATACTTGGGTAATACTAAGTATGCCCACGGAATTTTCAGAGTAAATGATTTGATGTTTTCCCCTGAACAATAGGCACACCAGGGCCTTGGAAAGCAGAGAACTGAACAGTTCCAAATTTATCATCATTTAAGTGGCAGAATCACTTTCCATGACAGGCCTCCCCTTAGCTGTATTCATAGGTAGAAAAGTCATGTTGAAATTATATATACATTTTGTGGCTTAAATACAGTCAATAATGAGATTTTTAAAAGATGGTGCCTAATAAATAAATGCAGCTTGGTGTTCAGTGTAGATATACCAAATAGAGGGCAGCCTCCAGAATGCAGTATCAAACAGTGGAAATAGGGGACTTACCTGAGACAGCATCAGCCTGAGGGAGTTTGACTTTTCTAGTACTGTGAGACAGGGCTGAGAGATGAATGAGGGGAAACCTGGCAGGCTTAATAGCCTGAGTTAGATTTATAGCCTTTGGGGAACTTATAAGTTGGCAACTTCTGCCCCTTTAGTTGAGTAAATAATTTTGATTTCTTACCTTTGAGAGGCCCAGAGAGTGTGAAATAAAGAAAATAACTCTTCTAATGAGCAAGAGAGACTTCTGCCAGCCACACAATGTGTATTAATTTAACCAGCCTAATGGTAAATGTATAGGCTGTCGACCATCCTGTAGACAGTCTAATTCTACCTCTCAATGGGGCATTTTGCTTTTCAGAATTTTTTTCTGTCCCTAGAAAACTTAATCCACCTTCTGCATAGTTACCAAATCTTTCTTCAGATCACTAACTTCATTGCCTCCCTGTCCTCAGAATATTCCAGTCTTTTATTTCCTTTGCCCAAGTTGGAGCAATAATAGAGTGATAATAGAATACTATATTTGGAAAAACTCTTCATGGTCATTTAGTGCAGTGCTTCCCAATATAGAAACATGGAAACTACTTTAAACTTACTTAAATCACATAGAGAAAAAATTATTCCCTCTGTAAATTCTCTTTTAATCCTCATAAGATAAAGAAAATGAATATCTCTGTGCAAAGCTGTCTTTAACACTCCTCCAACATTTTAATTTCTATTTTTCATGAAAAGAAATCAGGTCTTATTTTCAAAGCCTTTGTCAGACAAGAAAACCTACGTAGGATTTATTGGCACTGTAAAAATATTTGTTTTCCAGTTAACGTCTATTTATAAAATGTCATACTCATTATTCACTTATAAAAGCAATTAAAATTGTATTTAAAATAAATTTAAGCAGAATGAGTCACTATAAAGAGCACTTTTAAATAAATAATACTACAGGTGGGATGTGGTTCTGGCAAAAAATCATGAAGGTGGGAGGTTCTCAGAAAATAGAAGCTCGGGAAACACTCCCTGTGCAACCCTATTCTTGGGTGGATGAGAACACTAAAGACAAGGAAGCTAGGTGATCTGCCTAGGTTTACCCAGAAGCTCTCTGCAGACTCAAAACTAGAACTCACGTCTATTTTCTCCCAACTTGATGCATGTTCAGCTAAGTCACATGACCTTTTCCTGATAAAGGGAGCCAGACTGAGTTGGCTTTGCCCATAGAAGTAGAAAGATCGTAAAAAGGCATCTTCCACGTTACTTAAAAAAAAAAACACAAATTTTAGGGCTTAATAAGTATTTACAAGATCACTGAGTCACATTGAAGAGTTTCATATGAGTTTTAAGATAAATAAGGAAATATGGAAGCCCATATTTGGGAATTTCTGTAGCAAGATGTCACTTGGAAGCCCTGTGGCATTTGAAACAATCAGACAATCCACTGTTTTTTTACCTTGACTACATATGGGGTCACTTGGGGTTCTTTTAAAAAATACTGATGGCTGAATGTCACGCCCTAGAGATTGTGATTTAATTGGTATAAGTTCAATCTGGGCTTTGAGAGTGCCAGCAGCCCACCTGGTGATTCTAATTCGCTACCTAGCGTGAGAACGACTTCTTGATATAAACCCAAGTAGCCCCGGGACCCCACCATATGTAGGTAAGGCAACTTCATGATGCTGCTCACTAGCTTACTTCAGTGGTCTAAAGAGCAAGGCTTCAGGGATTTGGAGCCTCAAAAGGAAGAGCAAGGTAGCAATGAGCCAAGGTGAGAATGTTACTGTTCCCATACTGACAAATGAGGATAACATATTTGTGCTCTGTAGTTAGTGCAGAAATGTGTGTTTACAGAGTATACTGCAGCTGAATATGTGTTCCTAAGGACCTTAGGGGTCCAGTTTCTGCTTTCTGCACATGGCTAGCCAGTTTTCCCAACACCGTTTATTAAACAGGGAATCCTTTCCCCATTGCTTGTTTTTGTCAGGTTTATCAAAATCAGATGGTTGTAGATGTGTGGCATTGCCTCCGAGGCCTCTGTTCTGTTCCATTCATATATCTCTCTGTTTTGGTATCAGTACCATGCTGTTTTGATTATTGCAGCCTTGTAGTATAGTTTGAAGTCCTGTAGTATGATGCCTCTGGCTTTGTTCTTTTTGCTTAGGATTCTCTTGGCTATGCGGGCTCTCTTTTAATTCCATATGAAGTTTAAGGTGTTTTTTCCAGTTCTGTGAAGAAGGTCATTGGTAACTTGATGGAGATAGCATTGAATCTATAAATTACTTTGAGCAGTATGGTCATTTTCACAATATTAATTCTTCCTAACCATGAGCATGGAATGTTTCTTCATCTTTGTCCTCTCTTATTTCCTTGAGCAGTAGTTTGTAGTTCTCTTTGAAGAGGTCCTTTATATCCTTTGTTCGTTGTATTCCTAGGTATTTTATTCTCTTTGTAGCAATTCTGAATGGGAGTTTGCTCATGATTTGGCTCTCTGTTTTCTTTTATTGGTGTATAGGAAAGCTTGTGATTTCTGCACATTGATTTTGTATCCTGAGACTTTGCTGAAGTTGTTCATCAGCTTAAGCAGATTTTGGGTGGAGACGACAGGGTTATCTAAATATACAGTCATGTCATCTGCAAATAGAGACAATTTGACTTCCTCCTTTTCTAATTGAATACCCTTTATTTCTTTTTCTTGCCTGATTGCTCTGGCTAGAACTTCCAATACTATATTGAATAGGAGTGATGAGAGAGGGCCTCCTTGTCTAGTGCCAGATTTCAAAGGGAATGCTTCCAGTTTTTGCCCATTCAGTATGATATTGGCTGTAGGTTTGTCGTAAATAACTTTTAGTATCTTGAGGTATGTTCCACTGATACCTAGTTTATTGAGAGTTTTTAGCATAAAGGGCTATTTAATTCTGTCAAAGGCCTTCTCTGCATCTATTGAGATAATCACGTGGTTTTTGTCTTTGGTTCTGTTTATGTGGTGGATTACATTTATAGACTTGCATATGTTGAACTAGGCTTGCATCCCCAGGATAAAGCCTACTTGATCATGATGGATAAGCTTTTTGATGTGCTATTGTAATCGGTTTCCCAGTATTGTATTGAAGATTTATGCATCTATATTCTGCACGGATATTGG
The DNA here is from genome assembly GCF_001604975.1 of Cebus imitator. Lineage (NCBI taxonomy): Eukaryota > Metazoa > Chordata > Mammalia > Primates > Cebidae > Cebus > Cebus imitator. The sequence continues at coordinate 7,672,071 of NW_016107388.1, read as the reverse complement.
TCTGAAGTTTTCTTTTTTTGTTGTTGAGTCTCTGCTGGGTTTTGGTATCAGGATGATGTTGGTCTCATAAAATTATTCGGGGAGGATTCCCTCTTTTTGGATTGTTTAAAATAGTTTCAGAAGGAATAGTACCAGCTCCTCTTTGTATGTCTGGTAGAATTCAGCTGTGAACTCATCTGGACCTGGGCTTTTTTGGTTGGCTGGCTATTAATTGCAGCCTCAACTTCAGCCCTTGTTATTGGTCTATTCAGAGTTTTGACTTCTTCCTGGTTTAGTTTTGGTAGGGTGCAAGTGTCCAGGAATTTATCCATTTCTTCCAGGTTTACTGGTTTATGTGTATAGAGTTGTTTGTAGTAATCTTTGATGGTAGTTTGTATTTTTGTGGAATCAGTGGTGATATCCCCTTTATTGTTTTTTATTGCATCTATTTAATTTTTTTTTTAATTAATCTGGCTAGCAGTCTATTTTGTTGATCTTTTCAAAAAAGTAGCTCCTGGATTTACTCATTTTTTGAAGGGTTTTTTTGTGTCTCTATCTCCTTCAGTTCTGCTCTGATCTTAGTTATTTCTTGACTTCTGCTAGCTTTTGAGTTTTTTTATCTTGATCCTCTAGCTCTTTCAATTTTGATGATAGGGTGTCAATTTTAGATCTTTCCTTGCTTCTCATGTGGGCATGTATTGCTATAAATTTTTCTCTAGACACTGCTTTAAATGTGTCCCAGGGATTCTGGTATGTTGTGTCTTTGTTCTTGTTGGTTTTGAAGAACATCTTTATTTCTTCCTTCGTTTCATTGTTTATCCACTCAACATTCAAGAGCCAGTTGTTCCATTTCCATGAAATTGTGTGGCTCTGAGTTAGTTTCTTAATCCTGAGTGCTAATTTGATTGCACTGTGGTCTGAGAGACTGTTATGATTTCCGTTCTTTTGCATTTGCTGAAGAGTGATTTACTTCCAATTATGTGGTCAATTTTAGAGTAGGTGTGATGTGGTGCTGAGAAGAATGTATATTCTGTGGATGTGGGGTGGAGATTTCGTAGGTGTCTATTAGGTTTGCTTGTTCCAGATCTGAGTTCAAGTCCTGGATATCCTTGTTAATTTTCTGTCTCATTGATCTGTCTAATATTGACAGTGAAGTGTTAAAGTCTCTCACTATTGTGTGGGAGTCTACGTCTCTTTGTAGGTCATTAAGAACTTGCTTTATGTACTAGGTGCTCATTGGGTGCCGATATATATATATATATGTATATATATATATATATATATACATATATATGTGTGTATATATATGTGTGTATATATATATATATATATATATATATATATATATATATATATATTTAGGATTGTTAGCTCTTCTTGTTTCATTGATCCTTTTACCATTATGTAATACCCTTCTTTGTCTCTTTTGATCTTTGTTGGTTTAAAGTCTACTTTATCAGAGACTAGGATTGCAACTCCTCCTTTTTTTTGCTCTCCATTTGCTTGGTAAGTCTTCCTCCATCCCTTTATTTTGAGCCTATGTGTGTCCTTGCATGTGAGATGGGTTTCCTGAATATAGCACACTGCTGGGTTTTGACTTTTTATCCAATTTTCCAGTCTGTGTCTTTTGATTGGGGCATTGAGTCCATTTATATTTAGGGCTAATATTGTTACGTATGAATTTGTTCCTGCCATTTTGATGCTAGATGGATGTTTTGCCCGTTAGTTGACACATTTTCTTCATTGTGCTGATGGTCTTTACCATTTGGTACGTTTTTGGAGTGGCTGGTACTAGTTGTTCCTTTCCTTGTTTAGCACTTCTTTTAGGAGCTCTTGTAAGGCAGGCCTGGTGGGACAAAATCTTTCAGTAGCTGCTTGTCCATAAAGGGTTTTCTTTCTCCTTCGCTTATGAAGCTTAGTTTGGCTGAATATGAAATTCTGAGTTGAAAATTCTTTTCTTTAAAGATGTTGAATATTGGCCCCCACTCTCTTCTAGCTTGTAGGGTTTCTGCTGAGAGATCTGCTGTGAGTCTGATGGGCTTCCCTTTGTGGTTAACCCAACCTTTCTCTCTGGCTGACCTTAGCATTTTTTCCTTATTTCAACCCTGTTGAATCTGACGATTATGTGCCTTGGGGTTTCTCTTCTTGAGGAATATCTTTGTGGTGTTCTCTGTATTTCCTGGACTTGAATACTGGCCTGCCTTGGTAGGTTGGGGAAATTCTCCTGGATAATATCCTGAAGAGTGTTTTTCAGCTTTGATTCATTCTGTCACATTCAGGTACACCTATCAAACGTAGATTAGGTCTTTTCACATAATTCCATAGTGTTC
>NW_016107388.1:7643439-7669587 GCF_001604975.1 Cebus imitator | reverse complement strand
TTAAACCTTTTTTCAAGGTTCTTAGTTTCTTTGCATTAGGTTAGAACAAGTTCTTTTAGCTCAGAAAATTTTGTTATTACCCACCTTCTGAATCCTGTTTCTGTCAATTCATGAGACTTATTCTCAATCCATCTTTGTTCCCTTGCTGGTGAGGAGTTCTGATCCCTTGGAGGAGAGGCATTCTGGTTTTGGGTGTTTCCATCCTTTTTTTTTTTTTTTTTTTTTGCACTGGTTTCTTCCCATCTTTGTGGATTTATCTACCTGTGGTCTTTTTAGTTGTGACTTTTGGATGGGGGTCTTCGAGGGGATATCCTTTTTGTTGATGATGAAGTTATTTCTTTCTGTTTTTTAGTTTTCCTTCTAACAGTCAGGCTCCTCTGCTGTAGGTCTGCTGGAGGTCCACTCCAGACCCTGCTTGCCTTGGGGTCACCTGTGGTATCTGGAGAACACAAAGGGTTTCTGCCAGTTTCTTCTTCTGTTATCTTTGTCCCAGAAGGATACCCACCAGATGTCAGCCTGAGCTCTCCTTAATGAGATTTCTCTTGGATATATCAGGGCCAGGGAGCTGCTTGAGGTGACAGTCTGACCCTTATAGGAAAGTGCTGAGCTGTGAGCTCTGTTGTTTCATTCAGAGCTGCTGGGCAGGTATATTTAAGTCTGCTTCAGTGGAAGTTATAACCACCTTTTTTCCCAGGTGCTCTGTCCTGCGAAGGTGGGGCTTTATTTATAAGTTCCTGACATGCTGCTGCCTTTTTTCAGAGATGCCCTGCCCAGATAGGAAGTAGCCTAGTCACAGTCTGCCAGCAGAGGTGTTGCTGAGCTGCTGTGGGCTCTGCCCAGCTGCTGTGTGAACTTCCTTGCGGTTTTGTTTATAGAAATATAGTTAGAACTGCCTCAGTAATGGCAGTCTTCCTCAGTTTTGGCAGACTGCCTCTGTAATGGTGGACTGCCTCGGTAATGGTGGACTGCCTCAGTAATGGCAGACTGCCTTGGTAATGACAGATGCCCTTTGCCCCACAGAGCTGGACCATCCCGGGTCCAACTGCACTTGCTATGAAACTCTCAATCCAGAGCGTTTCAGATTGCTGGTCTTTGTGGTAGTGTGACCTGCCTAGCCAGATCATCTGGCTCCCTGTTTCAGCCCCCTTTTCCTCAGTTGAATGGGTGGCTCTGTCTCTCAGGCATTCCAGGCACCAGTTGAAACAGCTGCCCAGATTTGTGTGAGTTTTTGTGCAGAGACCTGCTGTGCTGGCTGAAACAGCCATGCTGAAAACTCATGGCGCTTTTCAGCCCAGGAATCCTCTGGTCTGTGGGCAGTAATAACTCATTTGGAAATGTGATCACTCACCCTCTGCGTTGTTCTCACTGGGAACTGCACTCCAGAGCTGTTCCTATTCAGCCATCATTAATGATCCAATTTTTTAAAATAGCTACAAGCCTATTCAGATTATCTATGCTTCTTGTGTAAGTTTTGGTAGATTGTGTCTTTCAACCTATTTAAACCATGTTATAAAATTTGTGGGCATTAGTTGTTTATAGTATCCTTTTATTATTTTTGGAATGGTCATGAGATTTTCTTTTCTTAGTCTGGATAATTATCAATTTTATTGATTTTTCACTGATTTATATTCCAATTTTTATTTCTTCTGTTTATTTTTAAATTTAATTTTCTTTTTCTAGTTTCCTCAGGTGGAAGTTTTGCTGATTTGTTTTAGATATTTTTTTCTTTTCTAATATATGTACTCAATGACATAAATTTCCCTCTAAGAATTGCTTTCACTGTAATCTCTCAAATTTTGGCAAGTTTTCATTTCTATTTATTTATTTCTTAATTTGTGTCAATACTTCTTCTTTGACCCATATGTTACTTAGAAGTGTGTTATTTAATCTTTATGTATTTGGAGATTTTCCAGTTATCTTACTTTAGTTGATTTCTAGTTTAATTTCACTGTGGTCCAATGGTTGATATTGTATGATTTCTATTTTAAATTTTGATGTTTTACAACCCAGAATGTGGTCTATCTTGGTGAATATTTCATGTGAGCTTGAGAAGAATGTGTATTCTGCTCTTGCTGGATGCAGTAATCTATAGATGTTTATTATACCCGGTTAATTATTATAGTGTTGAGTTCAGATGTGTCTTTACTGATTTTCTGCCTGCTGGATCAGTTCATTTCTGATAGAGGAGTATGGGCATTTTCAACTATAATAGTGGATTCGCCTATTTCTTCTTGAAATTCTGCCAGTTTTTGTCTCACATAGTCTGACACTGTTTTTAGGTACATGCATGCTAAAGATTATTATGTCTTCTTGGGGAACTGACCTATTTACCATTATGTAATGCCACCTTTGTTCCTAAAAATTTTGTTTTTTGAAGTCTGCTTTGTCTGAAATTAATATAGCTACTAGTGTTTTCTTTTAATTAGTGTTAAGATGGTATATTTTTCTTCATTTACTTTAATCTATATGTGTCTTTATGTTTCAAGCGGATTTCTTGGAGACAACATATAGTTGAGTCTTGCTTTTTATTCACTCTGACAATTTCTGTCTTTCCATTAGTGCATTTACATTATTGGCATTATTGATACAGTTGGATTAGTAGCTACCATGTTTGTTACTGTTTTCTATTTGCTGCCCTTGTTCTTTGTTTCTATTTTAGTGTTTTGTACTTTTAATCCAGCATTTTAAATAATTCATTCTCCTTTTTTAAGCCTATCTATACTTTTTAAAATATACATTTAAAAAATTCCCAATATATATTTACAACAAATCCAAGACCACTTTCAAATAATACTGTTACTGTTTCACAGATAGCATGAATACCTTATAAAAAAATAATCCTAATTTACTCCTTCTGTTTCTTGTGTCACTGATGTCATTCTTTGTACCTATATATAAAGATACATAGGTACATATAAGATATATATGTATATATAAACATATTTTATGAAATAGATTGTTGCTATCATTTTGAACAAATTATTATCTACCCAATCAAGTAAGAATTTAAAAAACCTTTTTATTCTGGCTTCACTTATTCCTTCCTCCATGCTCTTCCTTTCTTATGAACATCTAAGTTTCTAAACTATATTATTTTCCTTTTCTGTAGAACTTTTAACATTTCTTGCAGGCAGGTCTACTGGTAACAAATTCCTTCACCTACATTGTATTGAAACTGTGGTTTTTTAAACTTTTAGTGTGCCTTAAAATTTTTTCTTGATAGCTCAACATGATATACTGGGAAAAAGTAACGGCTGTCACTAGGTCTTTAGTAATGTGGCGGTGAGGTGTGGGGCTAGGGAAAGAACTATAGTCCTATGATTAGGTTATAATCTTTTAGTGAACTGGTGCCTCTGAACTATGACTTCACATGTGTTTCTCAGTTACACTCTTCCCCTTAGGTGAGGCAGAAAGGCTACAGCTGGCTGGAATTATTTCCTTCCCCCAGTTCAGTTAGACTCTGATAGTACCCCAGCAGGTTAGGCTGTGGTACACTGGTTTCTCCTGAGGGTAGACCCGTTACGAACAGAGTCCTCTTGATTATTTAAAGCCTTCCTTTTCCTCTTTCCGTGTTGGAAGCACAAAGGGATTTTTTTTTTTTCTGGCATTTACTGTGTGAATTGGTTAAGCTACTAGAGGTAAACTCACTAAAATGTCAAGATAGTCCCTCTTAGTGGGATCCCTTGAGTTTTTCATCTCTTGAATCTTGAGCAATTCATCAATTACAGTTTGGATTTCCTTACTCCAGCCCTGGTTTCTGCAGCATTTTCTGTTCATCAGTCCCTGCTCTGGTAAGACATGGCTCCCTGCACTTGCCTATCTATTCTTGTCTATTTATTCTTGTGGCATTGGTTTGCCCTGTGTCTTTACCACTCTTACAGATTCAAGAGAGGTTCTCGATTTTTTTTTTTTTCTGTTCAGGTTTTCACTTGTTGTTAGGACTGGGTAACAACTTCCAAACTCCTTACATGCTGAACCAGAAATCAGAAGTTCAACAAAAGTCTTCTGAAGAGAAAAAGGCCAAATATTTATTCTAAACTATAAATGTCATTTACTTCAACCCAATAATTCTTAAAGGTACTGTGATTTGAAATTTCCTGAGAAATTGTGTCCATGACAGACTTTTTTTTTAATTATAGTAAGAAAGTATGATATAAAATTTACTACTATAACAATATTTTCAGTGTACAAGTCAATAGCATTAAGTACATTCACACTGTTATGCAATCACCAGCACCATCAAACTGTAGAGCTTTTTTAACTTTTCAAACTGAAACTCTGTGTCCAGTAAACAGTAACCTCATTCCATTCTCCCTTAGCCTCTAGCAACCACCATTTTGTTATTTCTATCAATTTGACTACTCTAGGTACCTCGTATAAGTAGAATCATACAATATTTTGTTTTTTCTTGCCTGGCTTATTTCACTTAGTATAATGTCTTCAAGATTCATACATGTTATCATGTGTGTTAAGGTTTTCTTCCTTTTTTAAGGCTGAATAATATTTTATTAAGTGTAGATGCCACATTTTGTTTATGAATTCATCTGCCGGTGGATATTTAGGTTGTTTCCATTGAATGGCTAATGTGAATAATGCTTCTGCAAACATTAGTGTACAAATATCTGTTTAAGTTCATGCTATCACTTTTTTTGGTGGAATTGCTGGATCATATAGTAATTCTGTTTTTAATTTTTTATAAAAGCACTGTATAATGGTTTTCCATAGTAGTCATATCATTTATATTTTCTGTAGCATATACAAGCTATATTTTCCATAGCAGCTGTACAATTTCAAATTCTTATCAGTAGCACAATCGCTCCATATCCAACATTTGTTATTTTCTATGTTCTTTTTTATTCATAATAGCCATCCTGATAGGGGAGAAATGGTATCTTATTATGGTTTTTATTTGTGTTCTCTAACAATGACTATTACTGAGCATCTTTTTATGTGTCTTTGACCATCTGTATACTTCCTTTGAAGAAATTTCTATTCAAGTCCTTTATCCATGTTTGAATTGGGTTGCTTGTTTTATATTGTTGTATTATAGGAATTCTTTATAGATTTTGGATATTAATCCTTTATCAAACATAAAATTTGCAAATTTTTTCTCCCATCCTGTGTGCGTGACATTTTCTTCAGTCCATGGAGGAAGTGATTCCATCAACTATCAAAATTAGCTGTCTCATCTCTTGTCCATTATCTCCAAAGATAATCACTATCCTAAATTTTTGTATGCATGTGTACATATGTGTATATATATATAAACACATATACACATACATATGTGTATGTGTTTTTTCCTATTCAAAGATTCTTTCTTTATTGCTAAGCCAAGAATTTTGTCATTGTTTCTTTTGATCTCAGAATGCAAATAAAACAAAATTATTTGCTACTGAGACCAGGATACAGAACTGCAAACTGTAATTGTCTTTTCCTGGCAAGACAAACAGGTTTTTAAATCTCTCAAATGTAATATACTTTGTTTAATTAACAATTTATTCTTTTAAAAGCTATAAAGCTTGAACTACACAATTCGTAAAGAGGGTGTAAAAATCAATTTATACTTTCAATATTTTATGTCTTTATGAAAGAAGAACATTACTCATAACCATGGATTAGTTACTTAAAAAATATCTGGATGCCTCGAATGCCCCAGGAATTACATTAGGCATCTGGCAGTAAAATGCCATGTCACTTTCTAATGAAGTTAGTCAAGGAGAATGAATGACCTCAGGATACTAAGTGCAAAACCAATAACTCCACAGACAGTGAATGGCTTTTTGAAACTACAAAACAGTGATGACTTTCAATTTTCATTTATATTTGCAAAGGAAAGAGTCTTTCAAATGACTGTCACCTTAAATAGTGTAAAAAAAAAAAAAGAGGAAAGACAAAATTACTCAAAAGCGTATTGTATTAGTCTGTTTTCACACTGCTAATAAACACATATCAGAGACTGGGCAATTTACAAAAGAAAGAGGTTTAATTAGACTCACAGTTCCACATGGCTGGGGAGGCCTCACAATCATGGTGGAAGGCAAGGAGGAGCAAGTCACATCTTATGTGGATGGGCAGGCAAAGAGAAGAGAGCTTGTGCAGAAAAACTTCCATTTTTAAAACCATTAGATCTTGTCAGACTCATTCACTATAATGAGAACAGCACAGGAAAGACCCACCCCATAATTCAATCACTTCTCACCAGGTTCCTCCCACAACACGTGGGAATTGTGGGAGTTTCAAGATGAGGTTTGGGTGGGGATACAGCCAGACCATATCATTCTGCTCCTGGCCTCTCCCAAATTTCATGTACTCATATTTCAAAACCAATCATGCCTCCCCAACAGTTCCCCAAAGTCTTAACTCATTTCAGCATTAATACAAAAGTACACAGTCCAATGTCTCATCTGAGACAAGGCAAGTCCTTTCTGACTATGAGCCTGTAAAATCAAAAGGTAGTTAGTTACTTCCTAGATACAATGGGGGTACAGGCATTGGGTAAATATAGCCATTCCAAATGGGAGAAATTGGCCAAAGCAAAGGAGCTACTATCCCCATGCAAGTCTGAAATTCAGCAGAGCAGTCAATTTTTTTTTTTTTTTTTTGAGATAGTCTTGCACTGTCTCCTTGGCTGAAGTGCAATGGCATGATCTTGGCTAACTGCAACCTCTACCTCCTGGGTTCAAGCAATTCTCCTGCCTTAGCCACCTGAGTAGCTGGGATTACAGCCTCCTGCCACCGCGTCTGGCTAATTTTTGTTTTTCTTTCTGGTATTTTTAGTAGACACGGGGTTTCACTATGTTGGCCAGACTGGTCTCAAACTCCTGACCTTTTGATCCACCTGCCTCAGCCTCCAAAAGTACTGGGATTACAGGTATGAGCCACTGCACCTGGCCAGGGCAGCCATATCTTAAAGCTCCAAAATGATCTTCTTTGACTCCATGTCTCACATCCAGGTCATGCTGATGCAAGAGGTGGGTTCCCATGGTCTTGGGCAGCTATGACCCTGTGGCTTTGTAGAGTATGGCTCACCTCCTGGCTGATTTCACTGGCTGGCATTGTCTGTGGCTTTTCCAGGTACAAGGTGCAAACTGTCAGTGAATCAACCATTCTGGGGTTGAAGGACATTAACTCTCTTCTCACAGCTCCACTAGGTGGTGCCCCAGTAAGGAGTCTGTGTTGGGGCTCCAACCCCACATTTCCCTTCTGGACTGTTCTAGGAAAGGTTCTCTGTGAGAGTGCCGCCACTGCGGCAAACTTCTGCCTGAGCATCCAGGTGTTTCCATACATCTGAAATCTAGGTGGAGGTTTCCAAACCTCAGTTCTTGACTTCTGTGCACCTGCAGCCTTAACACCACATGGAAGCTGCCAAGGCTTGGGACTTCCACCCTCTGAAGCAACAGCCTGAGCTGTACCTTGGTACCATTTAGTCATGGCTGGAGTGGCTGGGACTCAGGGCACCAAGTCCCTTGGTTGCACACAGCACAGGGACCCTGGGCCTGGCCCATAAAACCATTTTCTCCTTGGCATCCAGGTCTGTGATGGGAGGGGCTGCCTTGAAGACCTCTGGTATGCCCTGGAGACATTATCTTCATTGTCTTAAGGATTAACACTTGGCTGCTTTTTACTTAGGAATATTTCTGCAGCCAGCTTGAATTTCTCCTCAGAAAATGGGCTTTTCATTTCTATCACATTGTTAATGTGCAAGTTTTCCATACCGTTATGCTCTGCTTCCCTCATAAAACTGAATACCTTTAACAGCACCCAAGTCACCTCTTGAATGCTTTGCTGCTTAGAAATTTCTTCAGCCAGATACCCTAAATTATCGCCCTCAACTTCAAAGTTCCACAAATCTCTAGGGCAGGGGCAAAATACCATCAGTTTCTTTGCTAAAACATAACAGGAGTCACCTTTGCTCCAGTTCCCAACAAGTTCCTCCTTTCCATTGAGACAACCTCAGGCTGGACCTTATTGTTCATATCACTATCAGCACTTTTGTGGAAGTCATTCATCAGGTCTTTAGGAAGTTACAAAGTTTCCCACATTTTTCTGTCTTCTTCTGAGCCCTCCAAACGGTTCCAACCTCTGCCTGTTACCTAGTTCCAAAGTCACTTCCACATCTTCAGGTATCTTTTCAGCAATGTCCCACTCTAGTGGTACAAATTTACTGTATTAGTCCACTTTAAAGCTGCTGATAAGGACTTACCTGGGACTGGGCAATTTACAAAAGAAAGAGGCTTAACTGGACTCAGTTCCACGTGATTGGGGAGGCCTCACAATCATGGTAGAAGGTGAGAAGGAGCAAGTCACATCTTAAGTGGATGGTGGCAGGCAAAGAGAAGAGAGTCTGTGCAGGCAAACTCCCATTTTTAAAACCACCAGGCCTTGTGAGACTCATTCACCAATGAGAACAGTGCAGGAAAGACCCACCCCCATAATTCAATCACCACCCCTTGGGTTCCTCCCACAACACGTGGGAATTTCAATTCAAGATGAGATTTAGGTGGGGACACAGCCAAACCACATCACATATTCAAATGACACATTGATTTTATAATTTCTATACATTTATATGTAGGCATTCATATTTGTTCATTATAGTTCCTGCATATAATTCTCAGAATTCCCAGGATAGATTTTTTTAAAATGTATTTCAATTATATTTTACTTTGTCTAAAAATCATATTCATGACATAACTTGATTTTTTCAGTTATTTTTCTACTTTTTCTATAGAAATTTTTTTCCTTTGCATGCCTCTGGAATATCATCTTATATTTAATAATGTTTATTTTGAATGACTCCAGGAAGCTAATTTGCTTGTAAGCAACATAATTATACTTAAAATAAACAACGAGGAAGTGTTGTTTTAGTGACTTAAAGTCATTAAACACAACATTAATAAGTAATTTAAGCAAGAAGTAAGAAAAACAAAATATCCAATATCCTTTTCAGGAAATATGGGTTGTATTCTTTTAAAACATTACTGTTAAGAACATTGGCTTAGAAAACATCCCCCATGAGCATTTAAAATTAAAAACCATGCATCCAGGATTTTCACATGTTCAATTTGCATAGTTTCTTTTGCAAACCTTGATTTACCAAAGCATGAATTGCTACTAACATAGGAAAAATTAGGCAGTCTCATCTTGCTCAATGTCTAAAGGCCAGATTTCTAGTTAATGTGAAAAACAGCAGGGGAACAAGCAAAAAAGCCATAAAACTGCTTGTGCATACAGCTAATGCAGACTGTCACACATCATAGGGGACTGCATCAGTTGGCATGTTATTGGAAGGATCCTAAAGAGATAAACAGAAAGAGAAATTTAGAAAGAGGAGGTAGACCCAAAACGGGATATATGGTGCTGCAACCCTGTGATTGTGAAAGACCACAGAAGGGCACTGTTGTAGATTCTGAAGCTGGGCTTCAGATCTGAAGGTGTTCTAACCTACTTGTGCTTCAGTTTATCTACTACCTGGGGGTAATGAAAGTACCATATTCATAGGACCATTGTGAAGATTAAAGAAGGGAGGTTAGGAAAGTTCCTAGCACATAGTGATTTTTCAACAAGAGTTAGATTTTCCTATTGTTTTTTCTAAGATTCAAATATGATCTGAAAGAGACAGCAATAAGACCCAGAAGAGGGTCCCATTTGTTGGACTTTATTGTTCCTGAGACATTATAGGCTTTCAACAGCCATTATTCAATTCACTTACTATTGCCTACGGTGCTAGAAAAATAAAGTTACAGGCAATAACCAAGTTAGTTTCAAGAAGTTTATATAAAACAGCTTTCATGTGATCTAATTGACATGTAAGAAATTGTACAGATTTAAAGTGTACAATACGAATTTTGACATGTGCATGGATATATACCATGGAATTATTGCCACAATCAAGATAATGAATATATCAATCAGCCTCAATGGTTTCCTTGCTCCTTTTGTAATTCCCCTCTACATTGCCCCTCTCTGCCCTTTGTACCCCTATCATCCCAGGGCAAGTACTTATCTGCCTTTTGTCACTATAGATGTTTGCATGTGAAGTTTATACAAATGTTATCACATAATGGGCAGTCGTTTGTCTAGATGTTTCCCCTCAGAAAAAAGATGATGAGATCCATCCATGTTCATTTTTTTGTACTGGACTAATGTTTCATTGTATGGGTAAAATACAATCTGTCTGTTCAGCTGTTACTGGGTATCTAGGTTGTTTCCAGCTTTCAGTATGTGGATATGTCCATTTCTTTTGGGTAAATATCTAGAAATGAAATGGCTGGATCATGCAACAGGCTTGTATTAATATTTGCAACTGTTTTAGAACTGCCAAACTGTTTTCCAAAATGGTTGTACCACCTTATATTCCTGCCAGCATTGTCTGTGTTCCAGTTCCTTGACATCTTTACCCATAATTGTTGATTTTAGTCATTCTAATAGAGGTGGAGTAGTGTCTGATTGTGGCTTTAATTTGCATTTCTCTGATAATTAATGATGTTTATTCAGCATCTTTGCATGTGTTTATTTGCAATTCATATATCGTCTTTGAAATTTCTGTTCAAATCTTTTTTTCATTTTTTATCAGGCTGCTTGTTTTTGTATTATGGAGTTTTAAAGTTCTTTGTAAATTGAACACAAGTATTTTATCACACATATAATTTGCAAATAATTTCTCCCAGTCTGGGCCTTGCCATTTATTATCTTAATAGTTTTTTTTTTAAGGAACGTAAGTTCATAGATTTGATAAAGTCCAATTTATTAATCTATTCTTTCACAGTTCATGCTTTTGATGTTGTATCTATGAGATCTCTGCCCAACCCAGTCATAAATTTTCTAGCAATTGCATAGTTTTAGGTTTACATTTAGATCAATAGTCTATTTTGTGTTAATTTTTGTATATAATGTGAGGTATTAATGAAAGCTTTTATTTTTTTTAATTTGCATAAGGATGTTCCAGCACCACTCGTTTTTTAAAATTTGTATAATTCCAGCACCATTTGTTAAAAACATTTCTCCATTGAATTGTATATTAGTCCCTTCTCACACTGCTATAAAGACACTACCTGAGAATGGCTTATTTATAAACAAAAGAGGTTTAATTGACTCACTGTTCCACATGGCTGGGGACATTTCAGGAAGCTTATAATTATGGTGGAAGGTGAAAAGGAAGCAAGGCATGTTTTACATGGCAGCAGGAGAGAGAGAGAAGGGGGAAGTGCCAGGCAGTTATCAAATAGCCAGATCTCATGAGAACTCACTATTATGAGAACCGCAAGGGGGAAAATTCACCCTCATGATCCAATCACTTCCCACCAGATCCCTCCCTCAACACATAAGGATTAAAGTTTGAGATGAGATTTGGTTGGGGACACAGAGCCAAATCACATCAAATTGCATTGACACTTTTCTTGACAATATATAGCTGCCAATGTATATACAGATCTAGCTCTGGGTTATCTACTCTGTTCCATTAATCTATTTGCGTATCTTGAATACTAATACCACATGGTCTTGATTAGTATAGCTTATAATACATCTTGAAATTAGATAATAGCAGTCTTTCAACTTTGTTCTTTTTGAGAGTTGTTCTACCTCTCCCAGGTCTTTTCCTTTCCTGTGAATTTTAGATTATTCTTGTTATTTTCTATGTACATACCACTGACATTGTAATTGAGATTGTATCAAATCTGTACATTGATTTGGTGGAATATTAACATCTTAAGAGTATTGAGTCTTCTGGGTCATGGTGTCATGTAGTTTCTCTCAGCAATATTTTATAGTTTTCAATATATAGTTCTTTCACATTTTACAAGTTGTTTTTATTTATATTTTTATATATTTTCAGATTTTTCATTAAGCATTTCATATTATACATGTTGTTCTTTCCTTGTGTACATTTAAATACAATTTATTTCAGCATATTATCCTTTTTTTTTTGCCACTTTACTAAACTCACTTATTAGTTTTAGCAGCTTTTTTGGTATATTCAATCATTTTCTACATACACAATTATGTCATTGCAAATAAAGATAATTTACTTTTCAATATAGATGCTCTTCTTTCCTCCCTCCGTCTTTTATTCCACAAGGATAAATTTCAGTAATTTATTCTTTTTCAGTTTTTAATTTCATTAATTTCCACTCTGTTCTTTATTATTTTCTCTATCCTGCTTACTTTGGATTTTGTTTGCTCTTCTTTTTTTCTCAGTTTCAAAGGTAAAATTTCAGGTCATTGACTTGAAATATTTCTCTTTTTTAAATACAGGCAATAGTTTATATTTTACAAATGTAGGCTATACAAATTTTACAAATTTCTTACTACCGTTTAGTGCAATTCACGGATATGAATCTGCTTTGTTGTCACTTTCGTTCCACTCAAAATTACTTTTTAATGTCCCTTTGATTTCTTCATTGACCTATGGGTTATTTAGAAGTGTGCTATTTAGTATAAGTATTTGAGAATTTTCCAGAGATCTGTTACTGATTTCTAGCTTAATTTCATTATGGCCAAAGTACATACTTTATATTACTTGAATTCTTTTAAGTTTACTGACACATTTTATGGCACAGAATATCTTGGAAAATGTCTGTGTTCACTTGAAAATAATGTGTATTCTGTTGTCTTTGGATGAAATGTTATACGATTATCAATTATATTCACTTTATAGAAAGTATTACTGTATTCTGTATAATTACTGATATTCTATTAACTTACCCTATTAATTATTGAGAGTGCTGAAATCTCAAGCTATAGTTGTGAATTTTCCAATTTTTCCTGAAAGTTCTATCAGTTTTGTTCCACTTATTTTTATTTTATTTTGAGACAGAGTTTTACTCTATTGCCCAAGCTGGAGTGCAGTGGCATGATCTCAGCTCACTGCAGCCTCCACCTCCTGGGTTCAAGCAATTCACCTGCTTCAATCTCCCAAGTAGCTGGGATTACAAGCATGCACCACCACATCCAGCTAATTTTTGTATTTTTAGTAGAGACAGGGTTTCACCATGTTGGCCAGGATGGTCTCGATCTCTTGACTTCGTGATCCACCCACCTTGGTCTCCCAAAGTGCTGGGATTACAGGCACAAGCCACCATACTCAGCCTCTTTTTTACTAAATTTTTAAAAATGTAAAACTAGTAGCAGTTTATTGGCCATGCAAAAACAGGCTACAGGCCAGATTGATCCGTGAGCTATAGTTTGCCAACATGTGGTATATATCTTATTAAAGTCTACCTTTTAGTAATGGTGCACCAATTCATAGAATAGGACTCATTTGTGTGTACTTAACGTTTCTTCCACCCTCAGTCTGCGCTATTTTTGTTATACATTTTAATTTTATGAACATCGTAAGACCCACAATGAATTATTACTTTTATTTCAATAATTGTCTTCGAAATACATTGCAATTATAGCAGACAAATTTTGTTAGCCAATATAGTTGCCATTTCCTGTACCATTTACTCTTTTGTGAACATACAGATTTCCATCTGGTGTTATATTCCTTCTACCTGAAAGATTTCTTTAGTATTTCTGCCATTGCAGGATTTCTGGTGGTAAATTCTTTCTTTTAGTGCAAGCTGCCTGGTGATGAAATCTTTCAGGTTTGGTGTACCTGAAAAGTCTCTACATGGCCTTTGATTTTTCAAAAAAAAAAATTTGCTGAGTATAGAATTTTAAGTTGATACTTTTAAAGTTGCTATAATATTTCATATATGTTCTGTGGGTGCTTGAAGAGAATGCATATTGTGCTGTTCTTGGTCTGTAAAATTTTTATTAGCTTAAGCTGGCTAATGATATTGCACTTGTGAAAGAAAAATAGAATCTTGGACCCTAAGCTCATACGAAAGGGAAAGTTAAGCTTGGGAATTGAGTCATGCAGAAAACTGCCTTCTGTTTATTCCAAAACAGATAGCTGCAATTTCACATGCTCACTTTATCTTACGTAAAATGTAGATTTACTGGGTGTGAGACAAATGCATTACTTTTTCCCTTACTCCTGCTTTTCCCACGTAAAATACAGATTCAGTGAACATTAATCAGAGCTTCACGAGAATGCAACCACTGGCCTCATTGCCTATCCTCCCTTTTTTTTTTTTTTTTCTTTTCCTGCTTGCTCTTTCCCCTTTAATATTGAAATTCCCAAAACCCTCTTTGGAGAAAGCACAGGTCACAGACCCTACAGTGACTTGTGTTTGTTTTTCCTGGACACATACTCAACTTTGGCAAAATAAACCTCTAGTCCATTGAGATATTCCTCAGCCACTTTTTGGTTTATACATTCTGTACTTTTATTGATTTTATGTCTAGCTGTTTTTTTAATTGTTGAGAGAAGAGTATTGAAGCCTCTAACTGTACTTGTAACTGTATTTGTAGATTTATCTATTTATTTTTCTACCTTTTTCTGTTTGTACTTCAGTTATCTGGTAACTCTATTACTTGGATGCATACATGCCTAGGATTGCCAGGTCCGTTGGTGGGCTGACCTTTTCTCCATTATATAATGTCCCTCTCTGTCTCTGATAATTTTCTTTACTCTGAAGTCTACTTTATCTGATATTAATACAGGTATTCTGGCTTTGTTTTTAAAATTGTTTGTATAATAAATCTCTCCCCTTTTTCTTTGAGCCTACCCATATCACTACATTTGGAGTGACTCTTGTATATAGTATTTAGTTGGATCATGTTCTCTATATCTGCTTTACCTATATACCTTTTAATTTGTGCATTTCAACCATTTACATTTCATGAAATTATTGTAACTTTAGCTTAAACCTGACAATTATTTTTTAGTTTTCTGTTTATTGATTCTATTTATCATTTCTCATTTTTTTCTCTTTTTCTGTAAGTTACATGTACATTTTTATGAGGATTCCATTCTACCTACAATATTTTTGAGTGTATCTTGGCATATAGATTTTTACTGGTTTCTGTAGGTATTACATTATATAATTCATCAAAGTCCATTAATGTTGATGTTTTGCTGAATTGAGTGAAGTAGAGCCAACTTATCTTTATGTATGTCTCCTCTCTCACTTATAAATATTTCTTCTGCATATAGTATTAAGAATCATGTTAAGCATTAAGTAGTATTACATAATTTTTGCTTCAATTGTCAACCCTAATTTAGAAAACTCAAGAGGGGAAGAAAAGTTTCTCTTATTTATTCATATATTTGTTCTTTCCATAGTCTCTCTTTCTTCCTGATGTTTCAAGGTAATTTTTTATTGTCATTTCATTTTTGTTTAGAGAACCTTCATCAACCATTCCTATAGCGTGGGTCTACTAGCAACAAATTATTTTAAATTCTCTTTGTCTCAGAATGTCTTGCATTCTGCTAAATTTTAAATATTTTTGCTGGAAATAGATTTTTAGGTTGACATTTCATTTTCTTTTGACACTCTAAAAATATTATGCTCCTATTTTCTGGACTCCATGGCCTGTGATGAGAAATGTGTTGCCATTCAAATTGTTTTCTTTTATAAATAATTGTTTTCTTTTATATATAATTTATCATGTCTCTTTTTTCTTTAACAGAAATTTCACTGATATTTATTCAGGCTTCTCTTGTTTGGGATTCGTTCTTTTTCTTCAATTTATATGTTTTTGTTGTTGTTGTTGTTGTTGTGTTGCCAAATTTGGGAAATTTTAAGCCATCATTTCTCCAAATACATTCTCAGTCCTACCCTCTTTCTCCTCTCATTCAAGAAATGTAATGAGAATGTCTGATCTTTTGTTATAGTCACACATGTCCAGAAAGCTCAATTCAATTTTATTTTAATCTATTTTCTTTCTGTTGTTCAGAGTTGGTAATTTCCATTGTTCTGTCTTCTACTTCCTTGATTCTTTTCCTCTTCTCTCTCAATTTTGCTATTATACTCAACCATTGAGATTTTTAAGGAATAATATTTATTTATCTTTATATCTTCTGTTTCTTTGCTGAGGGTTTCCAGTTTTATCTGTCACCAGTCTAGTAGTGGCGGTGATGGATGTCTCAAGACAGCCCAGAAGGGTGGAAGTCTAGATTCCCCACTCAGCAGCTTTTGCTGGGAGTGGAGGACAGATTTGGTAAGATGGTGCCACTTTTTTTTCCCTATGGAATTTAGTTACAGGAGGGCAGTTATTGTCTAAAAGTTTATTATGCAGGATTACAGCCATATTTAGAATAAATTACCTCCCACTTTATAGTCAAAACTTTGCTAAGTGCTAAACCCAATGTGCTATAAATTAATGAGGTTTTCCAGTAGGACTCATGGGAACAGATACCATTCCCATACTTGTGAGATTCTGTATATTATTCCCTCTAATCCTTTCAGTTGGTTCTTTCTTCAGCCTCATGTTCTTTCTTCATGAATGAATGTTGATCAAAACTATGTTGAATCATTGAGAACTCTATATAGATCATTGGTGTTTCTCTCTGTACAGCTACTTCCTCTTCCAACTCTGTGCTGTCAACACCAGCTACCCTTTTCTCTCTTAACTTTAAGCTCTATTTGCACAACTTCAGTGGCTGGTCAAGCTCCACCTGTCTTCCTTCTCCCTGCATCACACTTTGCCAATTCCCTCAAGTTAGTGAAATTGGCCATTGTTCTGATTGACCTTATTTGTTTCCTATTTCAGGGATCAGTAGCATTTAGTACGTTTTGCCCAATGTATTGAAAACTGTGGTTTCACACATTTTATCTCTTTTTAAAATTGTTTCAGGCAGGATGTAATAATCTAGATCTTCTCACTTCATTTTGGCAGAAGGTAGAGGTCTGATAGAAAGGTTATGAAAATATAAATGACTAGTTTGGAAGACAACTCCAACAGCCCAGTCTTCAGTCAGCAAATACAATGCAACCATCAAGGAAGTGACCCAGCAATGCTTGTAGGAAAGAACCTGTGGAACTGCATGAAATCCTCCTGTGTTCAGCAAAAGCTGAGGGAAGAGTAAGACCATGTTAACTGCAGGGGTTATGTGAAGTAGCATGTAATAATAATTTCAGTTATCAGCAACCACCTGTCATTTGATATTGGGCCACTATATTTTATCAAATTTCTATATAAGGCTCCATGTAAATCTAAATAAGATATTTGGCAATGAAAGGGACCTTAGAAAATACCTAGCACATCCCATTTCCTGTCCACACAAGCCCTTTACTGTAGAGTAAAAGGAACCCTAAAATCAACAAATAATCTGTTGAAGGTTAAACAGCTATTTAGGGACAAACAGGATTTAGAACTTGCTCTCCTGTCTTCCAGTTCCCTATACTTTCTATTATACCACATTAATAAGAATTCTAAATCCATTTTTTTCTGTCTTAAATATGTCTTGTCTAGAATTATAATAATAATGGGAATTTCCATTTTTTCAGTACTTACTATGTATTGGTGCTTTATATGTGGTGTTTTATTCATACTACCAAACTTTGAAGAAACAGAACTTACTGGAGCTGATACACTCATCAATGATAGTGTTGGGATTTAAACCTAGACCTATCTTTCAAAATCTGCATTCTTTTCACAATACACTATTATTACCCTCGTCTTATTTCAACTTGTGTTATTATTTTTTATTTTATTTACCTTCGTTGATTATATACATCTTGAGGGCATATATATTTTATTTTTTCTTCATATTGCAAAGTACAAGTTATGTTCCTAAATAGGTCAATAATAATAAATTACACAGTTGTTTAGGAAATTATTTAATTTCCATTTTTGAAGTGGCAATATTATATTACAGATCAATTAATTTGCTCAGGAGCACATAGTATATTAATGATAGGACTTACCACTAAAGTCTCCAGACACACAATATTTATACTTTTTGAACTGGATTTTAGGTCTTTGCTTTTTATTCATTTACCAAAAAAAAAAAAAAATACAATTAGAAATGTGGCAGTTCTCTCTGACAAAGAGTGGGATGAGAATGAGCTCAGAGGATAATAAACAAGGACAACAACAAATAATCACTAAAGAAAATGACCCTCCTGGGAGCTTCATGAAGATGTGTAATAATATACCTGGAAATCAATCAAGAACCATAAACTACTAAATAAAATAACACTAATTTTTGCTAAAATGAAACTGTTTTGTGGTTTAATTTATTGCTCCTGTTACTACTCCTAATGAAATTGTTTTAAAATACAATTTAAAAAAAAGAAAAAGAAAATTTCAGTGGTCATTTTTGTAAGCATCAGGGACACAATATGACATAAGGCAAGGTCCCTGCCCTCTAAAGGCTTAAAATCTAACTGGGAAGCAGGACTGTCACAAAATCTAAGTAATGACATGAAACAACAACTACTTTTCCAATAATTGGTACTTAGAAGTAAATACTAAGGGATTCTGTATTGTCAATAATTTATAAGTAAAATGTGCTTATATTCTTTAGGATCTTGGTATAGCATCACCTTTGTTTGATTTTTCAAGACTTTGAATATTTTAAAACAAAAAGGAAAGAAAATCTAAATACAGAATGGAAAAAGTAAATGATCCTTTTTTTCCACACTGGTACAATCTCAATTTTCTGGAAAAATGATACATATCTTTAGGGTCTTAAGTTTCATATTTGTTCAATGCTAAGTTAATTTTTTGATTCTGTATATCACAGATTGCTATTGAATGCCGAGCATACAAAAAGAAACCAAGATACAGTTCAGTATTAGTTATCTATTGCTATTGTAACACACTGCCCTAAACTTACTGGCTCAAGACAACAAAAATGTATTACTTTATAGTTTGAGAAATCAGAAGTCTGAACTGGGTCTCACGGGCTAAAATCAGGTTATCAGTAGGGCTGCATGCCTTCTGGAAGATCTAGAGAAGTCCTTTCTTTTCCTTCCCTGGCCTCTAGAGTTCACCCTCATTCTTTGGCTACTGGCTCCCTTCCCTTATCTTCAAAGACAGCAAACACTGGCCGAGTCTTTCCTACCTAACATTTCTCTGACACTGACTCTTTTGCCCTCTTCATCTACTTTCAGGAACCCTTGTGATTACACAGGGCCCATTTGCATAATCCAGGATAACCTACCAATTTTAAGGTCAGATTATAAGTAACCTTAATTCCCTCTGCAATTTTAATTCCCTTTTGCCATGTAAACTATTACATTTGCAAGTTCTAGAAATTCGAATGTGAACATCTTTGTGGGGGATGCACGAAATGCTTATGATATCACAAGTCATTTTACTGAAGGAAGTCAGAGTGTGAGTCTTTGAAGCAGACACATGAGCATCTGCTTAATCTCTAAATGCTGCTGATCCCTTATGGGCCCATTCACTCACCCACCTCATGCATTCAACCCTCTCATGGTTTCAGTTACTATCCCTCTGTAGACAACTCCTACTTCTATATAAATGTATCCCCCTAAACATGAACTATACATCCAATTGCCTCTTACATATACCACGCTTACTGTAAACAAGACTGAAAGCATTTCCCTCCCAATCCCGTCCCTTCTATATTCTATGGTTTAGTCTACACCACCACCAGGCACCTTCTGAAAACCTGTGAGTCAGCCCCAGTTCCGTTTTTCTCATTGACTCATCCTAAATAAACCAACCCTGAACTGTCTTACCTCTTTTATTTCTCAAATTACTTAATTTTCCATGGCTACCACAATGCAATATGCAGAAGGCACGATCCAGCTCCCTGGAGAATTTCCCCCAGCATTGTGCCATTTTATGCACCTCACCTTTGCTAAATCATCTCCCTGTCAGAAATGGCCTTCCCCTCTCCCTGGCTGACTCTGACTCATATCCTGGGCTGGGCTAGGTTTCTTCCTTAGGCCCTCACAGAATTCACCGTGTCTGTACAATGCACATTCCTCCTGGTCCCTAATGACTCCATTGTTTATTCCCCCCTTCTAGAACATGAGAAGCTCCTCGAGAACAGGGGCTGTCTTAGTCATCACTTTCCCTTTGCTCTAGCACAAGCCAACATGACAGGCTCTCAATAAACATCTCTTCTAAAAATACTGAATAGATCATAACCAATGTGTAGAGGTGTTAGAAGAACTTAGAGTTTTGTCTACTTAGATGCTATAAGGATTTAGCATTTCAAAACATAATAGGCACTTTGAGCTCACTAGCAGTAGTTAAAAAATGCAAAGTGCTATCAGTAATTAATGTTAATAATTTTATACTGTAGGAAGCAGATTTGTTAATAATAATCTATGCATATCATAATTATATCACTTCACAATTGATTTTAAACTCATCTGTTCAGTGACTTTGGCTTCTATTCAGTGTGCGGACAGCAAACCCTCAAGCCTAGTCTATATGATAGAGCTGAAACTGGAAGTGGCTCTGAGATAGTGAGCACCAGACCTCCAGCATACTCCTCTACTGCCTGCCACTTTGATCGCAGAGGGTGGGCTGCAATGGAGAAGGCATGCAGGAAAGAGAGTGACTGGGAGGATGTTATCCATACTCAACAGAATAAGCTAGACAGGCTGCAGTGCAGAGCTAGGAGTATTAGAGTTAAGGAAGCTGAATAAGGGGAAATAATTCTGAAACTAATTTGTCAAGACCTGGAGGAAAGCATCTTGACTATAAATGTGATTAGGATCTAGAGTGCATTACCTCAGGAATCTGTCAATTTTTCAGGCCTAGAACTTATGAATACGAGCATTTGGCCAGATATATTGGACACTTACATCTATCTTGTCCAATGTATTTGCCAGCCTGCAGGCAAAGGATTAGGTACAAGAACTCGGTAATGGACTGTTTTGTCAAGACAGAATGCTTCTTGAATGAACTGAGACAGTCAATAATTTTAAACACTTAAAAGTTCTAATAATTTTTTTTTTTGGGGGGGTTGTTTTTTTGAGATGGAGTTTCACTCACGTTACCCAGGCTGGAGTGCAATGGCGCGATCTCGGCTCACTGCAACCTCTGCCTCCTGGGTTCAGGCAATTCTCCTGCCTCAGCCTCCTGAGTAGCTGGGATTACAGGCACGCACCACCATGCTCAGCTAATTTTTTGTATTTTTGGTAGAGATGGGGTTTCACCATGTTGACCAGGATGGTCTCGATCTCTTGACCTCGTGATCCACACGCCTCGGCCTCCCAAAGTGCTGGGATTACAGGCTTGAGCCACCACGCCCGGCCTAACAATGTTTTTTTAATGCAGGAATAAGGTATTGAGTTCAGTCTACTAATATTCTATCACCTTGAATAGGATAATAACTGAAAACTGAGATGTAGTAAATTATATTAGGATGGGGAATAATCACCAAGTACACTGTCCTTATTTTCTCTGCTGGAAATTAAATAATTGCCCTGCCCACAAGTCAATTTTTGCCATTTTAGAACAGATTGTTCATGAAGGCTCAGCATGACAGCTGCATCTGAGAGTCCATTGAACCCCCAGCAAATGCAACGAAGGATCAGTCCACTTTGTACATTCTCAATCTTGTATTCTAATTGTTCTGAGGGACCCTGAAGAAATTCCATTTCCCTTCCCCATTTAGGGATAACACATTAGTAGGTAATTTGTTAATTTGTTTTCCTGAAGAAGTATTCTACCTCTACTGAATTCAACTTTATCTTAGAATGTTAAAACATTTTGTGTGTATATATATATATATAGAAGATCACATGATGGGCAATCAGCTTTCTAATATCAAAAATCAGTGTCAGATTATTAATAGACAAAACTAAGATGTAATAAGATTTAAAAAAAATCCCAAATCAAATATTATTTCTTTTTTGCTGGATTATGCATTTATTGAGGCAGTCAAGAGGTGTAACTAATGAATTATTTCTCCTGTGTTAATCAAATTAACACATGCAAAATACTTAGAATGGCGTCCAGCACATAGTAAGCATTATGTAACCATTTACTTGTATTGTTTTTATTATCTTCTTAAAGTAAACATGGGAAATTTTTAGTGAAAATCTATTAGTCTTTTAATGAATATAATAAGAATTTCTTTAGAATTCTAGGCAAGATACAGATGAGCAGACAGATTGGCTACTTGCAAGTTTCTCACACATCCAATATTTCCTACAATTTATTGAACATTCTCTATTGCCAAATATTTGGCTAAGTGTTTTGCTGAACTATTTCACTCATTTAATTATCACAACAACCCAAATAAGGAGGTTGGCTTTTATTAGCCTTATTTTACAAAAAAAGAATGTAAGATCTAGAGAAGTAATGTAATAGGCACAATAATCAGATGAATATAAAGCCAAGACCTTCATACTCAAGGCCCGTTTTCAATCAGTATCCCTTTCGTATCTCCATGGTTTATATGAACTCATCCTCAAGATGGTTTAAAAACATGGCTGTAAGTGGTTAGTCTGCTTCTTAGAATTCAATTCAGCAAATATTGATTGAGCATTTACCTTGGCATATCAATAAAACCGATTCTATGTATCAATTCTATCTAGACTACCTATATATTGGGATCATTATCATCAGGGACAAGAAGGCTATCTAAGACTGTACCACCTAGGGAAACTGAGTAGATAAAGTTTTCTTTGAGGCTTGAGTCTCCATAATAGCTATTAATCTCCCTTTTACTTGCTATTTGTAATTTTTCTCATTCTTGTACCCAAAGCACTCATATGCATGTTTTCAAATTTGTCAGTTGTAATATTAATAACTGTTTCACCGACATCTCTTGGTTTATGATATTTAAATAATTATAACACACTGGTTAACTTATTTTGAACATGTGTAAAAAATCCGCTTTCAAGGACCAGCATGTTTGTTAAAAATTTTTGAAAGTGAAAAAAAAAATTTCTGAAGTGGTCAGATCTGTTAGAAAACAACCTAAGAATTACTTAAGAAATAGTGCTGTTCTGAAATGAAGACTATGGCTGTGACTCAGAACTCAGACTCCTGGGAAACAGAGTTAGCCTGTAAAGCTAAGGCACTTGCTGAACAAATGAGCAACAGCTTATTGGTAACCTGGGACTGAGCATTTGTGTAATCTCTGCTTCAACCAATGGAGGACTGACTAAGAAACAGATGTGCTTAGAGCTGAGCTGTAAAAATGTGTCGTCATTTAGATTGTTCATCTTAATTCTATCTATTATATATAGCACTGTGTTTGGTTCTCAGAAGTACATTTTCTGAAAGATAATGGCAAACAAAGATGTGCCCAGAGGCAGATGGCAGGGATCTGTGACTCATGTCACACAGAACAAAACTGAGTTCCATGGGTTTGCTCAGCCTGAGGAAGCAAAGAACAGGGGAGCACATCAGCAATATCCAAGAGTACCTCATTTCATTTTGAGTAACTCCAAGAAGTAAACCAAGACATAGAGAATAGTGAGGAAACATTTTTTGATTCAATGTAACAAAAGTTATCACCAGCAATCCACCTCTCCAATGAAGATGGTAGTGAGTTCCCTGTCACTGAAATAGATAAAGTCATAGGAATGCCAAATTCAAAGAATTTTTTTGAAGGTGCTGTTACATACTCCTTTCACTAGTGAGGAAACAGAACCTCAAAATTGCATGGCATGCTTAAGAACACAGATGTCAGTGGCAGAGGCGGGACTGTGTTCACAGGTGTTTCTACTCAAAAGCCCTCACTCTATAGCCAAGTGACAGCAGGGCAATGTTGGGTGCCTCTCAGGGCAATGTCACAGAAAAGACTGAATTGTTAGAAGGCTGAAATAAATGACCTCCAAGAAGTCTGCTACTGCTCAGGGTCTGTGCTTTCAATTTGAGGGTTATTTTGTTTACATGTTTGTTTTTTTTTAAAGAACAAATCTTGTTATTGTAAGTAGGTATCATTTTTGATCTGATGGTGACTCAGTTATTCATGTCACAGAACTAGCAATGTGCTCTAAGAAGCAGCATCAATTTCCCTGGGGAAGGCGAACATGGGTAGGTACAGAGATATTTTGAAAAACTTCTATAGAATTCAAACAGAAATAGTCCCCTTTCAAGCTACCCAGAACTCTTAAGTGCTATCACTCACAAGATATTTACGCAGGGATGACATTCTAATGACATAATTTCTGAATAAAGTAATAAAGTAAATGAGAGGAAAGCAGGGGAAAATGATATTTATCTAGATTATTTCTGGATCTTAAAATCATGTTGTATACCCTTTTTAGAAGATGTAATGACCAGAAAAGTCTTCGTCTTCTTCTCACATACTTTCATTGCTTTGTAAATACATGTTCTTACCCTCAACTCACAAGTTCCAGAATAAAATTTTTCTTACCTGTGAATATATGAAAGATGAGATAATTACAAGCTTTAGAAATGTGATTCTAATTTGGCTACAAGTAGGTGGTATTCTATTAATACAGTGTTGATGATAATAAAAGTACTAATAACATTATTGAATAAAAATTGTATGCTAGACCATGTGATCAACAGTTCACAGTCATTATGTAATAACAGGCGAGTTAGATACTATTATAATTGCTAATTATATTGTTGCTAAAAATGAAGAATTCGTTTTCAAACAGATTAAGGACTTGCAGGTAGTCAAACTGGCATTCAAACCCAGATTTACCAGAGTGAGAAAAAGTTTAATGGAGAGAGAATAAGAAAGGGCACCTGACAGAAAGAAAGGCTATGAAAAAGGAATTATTTTTGAAAAAAAAAAACTGAATATGACTAACCTTTTTATTAGATTAGTGATACTATGTTTATCATTCCATTTGCTCAGAGAAAAAAAAATCCCTCTGATTATCTCAAGAGAATGCTCAAAACTCTTTAATCACCCCTGGCATACCAACCATCATAATTAATTTGAGTTTATTTCTGAATTCCTTCTTTACTAATTCAAAAAAGTATTTATTGAGCAGCTGATATATTCCAGGCTCTGTACTAGCCATACACAATATAGTGGGAGCAAAACAGATGCAATCTTCACCCTCCAAGATCTATCAGCCTAGCAGGAGAAATAGACATTAGTCAAATAATTACACAAATAAACATGCAGGTACAAACGGAAATGCATGTTATAGACAAGATAGAGGAACATGGTGTCAGGAGAATATATAACAGGTGTGTTGCTTCAGATTCTCCAAGAGGCAGCAGACCAAAATCCTTGTTAGGAAAAAGGAGAGAGACAGCAGAAGCCAGGAGAGTCATTAGATCGAAGTGTTTGTGTAAGTCCCTCAGGGAGTACCTGAGTCAGAGCCACTGGTCAGAGGAGTCCTCATCTCCCTGCCATGTTCTGTTGTAGGCTGAGAGCAGCCTCTTGGAAGGGAAGCATCAGACACGTGTACCAACGGAGCCAGTTACTATCTCTTCAGTCAGAGATCTGAGCAGGACATCCTCATGGCCATCACCACCTCCTCCCCCCCCCCCCCCCCCCACCCCGCCCTGGGAAATCAACTTGGGACTATCAGAAGCACTTCCCTAAGGAAATCATAGGTACCAGAGTTTGAAGGGCTGGCCCTCAGGAGGGGAATGGGATGAAGAGGCATGTCTGGACCCAATTTTATATGGTTGGAACTCTTTAAAATGGTTTGAGGTTTTCTGAGCTTGAACCCCCTGCAGAGGCTCCCCATGAATTCCTATAACAAGGTAGTACAAGATGGAGGAGCCTGAAATTAGGTCAACTGGACAATCCTTAGGGATTCCTGGCCCCTAAGGGAAGGCCAGACCGCCTATTAGACACATGTCCTCCAAGATTTAGTCCTTGTCCTATTGCCAGGTTTCTATAGATTAATTTATTACCATGTCATCTGTAAAGTTAGAATCTTGCTACTTATGAACTCACACTAATGATTAGTTGAATAAACTATAAATTAGGGGAAAATGCTGCATTAATTCAGTTGGCATTAACATTTTTCCTTATCTGCTGTAGTTTCACTAAAATAATCATAGGTTAATCATAAACAGAACTTTGACCCCCTCTGGGTGTAATAGCTATTTTTGAAACACCACAAATAATTAGTAAGAATCAAATCATCCAAGCCAGGTGTGATGGCTCACACCTGTAATCCTAGCACTTTGGGAGGCCGAGGCGGGTGGATCACGAGGTCATGAGACCATGCTGGCCAACACAATGAAAACCCCCGTCTCTACTAAAAATACAAAAAATTAGCTGGGCGTGGTGGCGTGTGCCTGTAATCCCAGCTACTAGGGAGGCTGAGGCAAGAGAATCACTTGAACCCAGGAGGCGGAGGTTGCAGTGAGCTGAGATTGTGCTACTGCACTCCAGCTTGGGTGACAGAGCGAGACTGTCTC
>NW_016107388.1:7612895-7643429 GCF_001604975.1 Cebus imitator | reverse complement strand
AAAGAAAGAAAAAGAAAAAGAAATCATCCACCTGGTTTTTGAGGCCTCTTGGTGTCATCCAATGCTCCAGTGTACTCCTTCTCCAGGGAATGCTCATTTGGCTCAATGCTACGGCCAATGGAGTCTGTAACTGATGTCTGACTAGCTTTAAAATGAACATTTTTAGAATAATATTTTATATTTTCAAAATCAGAATGAGGGAAGCCCACACTTCACAAAAACACAAAACTGAATAGAATCTTACATAGTTGATTACATAGAAGAGAGTTAGAAGAGTTGGCTGATTAATTACTATGTTTCTGAGGTATATGCAATATGAGTTCTTGATTAGCCCAGTAAGTTTCATGGTGGAAGTTTATCTTGGATGACACATCTAACTGGGGTGTGTTGTATGATGGGTGGATGATCATTACCTTTAATTTGGGGGACAATGAGCCCCAGTTCTGAAGAAGGATCATCAGACCTTAAACATCGAAGACAATGTTCTTCATATTTAAATGTAACAATCGAGTATTTCAACTTTATGTTTGAACTTCAGGTGTCAGGAATTGGTCTCAGCCTGGACCAGCGTGAGGCCAGATGCTCTATTGAAGCACGTGTGCATCTGAAGACCTTTGTGCACTGCCTTACTCAAGCCCCTCTCAGATCATAGCCCAGCACACTACTTGTCTGGTCTCTTGCTTGGTTGGCTTCAGTCCTGCTACAAAAGCCACTATTCTAAATCTCAAAAATCTAATCATGCTATTTCCCTGCTTAAAATTATTTAACAGCTCAGCAGTGCTTTCCGGCTAATTAGCATGGCATTAGCCCTCTGTGATCGGGTCCTTCTTTATCCCTTCAACTTCCCTTTTGCCACCCACGTGCCATGTCTCTATACTATGCATAAACCCAGCCCACCATATGCTAGGCAAGCTGTGCCACCTCTTATCTCTGGCTTTGCACCTGCTGTCTCTTCTGCCTACAATTCTATTCTCATTCTTTTTTCTTCTCATCAAGGCTAACCCCCAATCAATCTTTAGGTTGAAGCTCTGCTATCCTCTCCTAGAAGATGCCGCCTTTGCTTTGCCTTCTTTGCCCAGCCTTGGCTATGTGCCTTAGCATGTGTCTGTACATTTTGACTTCCTTGTTTAAAAAAAAAAAAAAAAAAAAAAAAAAACATTTTCTGATATAACATGCACATACCCCAAAATTCCATGCACTTAAATGTAACATTCAGTGGATTCTATTATGTTCACGGAGTTGGAAAACCATTACCTAATTTAATTTAAAAAATTTTAATTTCAAAATATTTCAATCTAATTCAAAATTTTTAAATTTCAAAACATTTTAATTTCAAAACATTTGATCTAATTTCAAAACATTTTAATGAGCCCAAAAAAACCCTCATACCCTCTATAATAGTTACTACTCCTATCTACACTCATTCAGCCATAGGCAATCACTAATCTACTTTCTGTCTCTACCTATTTGCCTGTTCTGAATATTTCATTTAATGCAATCATATGGTCTTGGTGACTGGCTTCTTACACTTAGCGTAATGTTTCAGGCTTTCTCCATGTTGCAGTATATATCAGTACTTCATTCTTTTTGTGGACAAATAATATTCCATTGTACAAACATATCATGTTATTCACTTGTCAGTTGATAGAAATTCTGTTTTTTCCACTTTTTAGCTCTTATGGACAATGCTGTTATGAACATTCATGTACAACTTTTTGATGACCTATGTTTTTATTTTTCTTGAGTACATACCTAGGAATAAAATTATGGAATCATATGGAAATTTTGTATTTAGCATTTTGATAGACAGCCAGATTTTTCCCATAGTGGCTCCACATTCCCACCAGCAATGGATGAGGATACTTTCTCATCCTCAGCACTTGTTCTTTTCTGTTTTTGTTTGTTGGTTGGTTTTGTTTCGTTTTTTATTATAGCCATCCATGTGGGCATGAACTGCTATCTCAATGTGGTTTAATTTACATTTCCCTAATGACTAATGATATTGAGCATCTTTTCATATCCTTATTGACGATTTGTGTGCCTTCTTTGGAAAAATATCCATCTAGATCCTTTGCCAATTTAAAAAACTGGGTTACTTGACTTTTAGTTATTGAGTCATAAATGCTTCTTATATTTTCTGGATACATGGCTTTTATCAGTACATAATTCCTAAATATTTTTTTCCATTTTAGGGGTTGTATTTTTACCTTCTTTATAGTATTGTTTGTAGCATAAAAGTTTTCAATTTTGATGAATCTGTTTCATCTATTTTTGTGTTTACTTGCTTGTACTTTAAGTGCCGTATCTGAGAAGCTTTCACTTAGCTTAAGGTCATGTAATTTACTCCTACTATTTTTCTGAGTTTTATAATTTTTGCTCTTATATTTAGATTCTTGTATCATATTAATTTTTATGTGGGGTGCAAGAATGGGGTTCAACTTTGTGTGTGTGTGTTTAGTTTTCCCAATAGTTTGTTGAAAGACTATTTTTTCCCTTGTTGTATTGGTCTGAAATCATCATCAAAAGTCAATTAACTATAAATGCAAAGCATTATTTATACATAATTCTGTTTCATTGATCTGTATATCTTTACATCAGTATCATACTATTAACTAATGAAAGTTTGTAGTATATTTTGATTTTAGGAAGTATGAGTCTTTAACTTTTTTTTTTCCAAAAATTTTTTGGTCATTCTTCGACCTTTGCATTTTCATAATGCCAACTGGGATTTTAGTAGGTATCATGTTGAACCTATACACCAATATTAACTTACTCTTCTGATCCATAAACATGGAATGTCTTTCCAATTAACTCAGTTTTCTTTAATTTCTTTCAACAATGTTTTCTGGTTTTCAGAGTTCAAGTTTTACACTTTTGTTAACTTGTTCCTCAAAATTATATTATTTTAGATGCCATTATCAATGGAAGTTTCTTTTTAATTTTATTTTTAAATTGTTTATTGCTAGGATATAGAAATATCACTGAATTTTCTATGTTAATCTTGTATTCTGAATTCCTGCCTTTTTAGAAGTTCAACATGCAAACCAAAATAAATGTCCAGTTTATTTCTAGAGGCTTTTTGAATTCCCTAAGAGAGTCTACATGCAAACTTTACCCTTCAAATTAAGATAGTTTTTTTCTTTCTCTCCAATGTTGATGTCTTTTATTTCTTATTCTTCCTTAATTGTTCGTGTTTGAACTTTCAAAACAATATTGAACAGCAATGGCCGGAGCAAACATCTTTGTCATTTTACTGATCTTAGGGAGAAGCCTCTAGTCTTTCACCACTACATAGGATGTCAGCTGTAGATTTTCTGAAGATGTTCTTTCTCAAGTGGAAGAAGTTTCCTTCTGTTCTTATTTTGTTGAGTGTTTTTTACCATGATGTGAAGTTGGATTTTGCCCAACCTATTCTACATCTATTAATCTGATCATGGGGTTTTTGTCTGTGTTCTATTAATATAGTATATTATATTAACTTAATTTTGTATGTTAAACTAACCTTGAATTCCTGGGATAAATACCACATGATCATCTTTTAATCTTTTAATATATTTAATATGTTAATATATCTTTTAATATATTGCTGAATTCAGTGGTTAGTATTTTAAAATTTTCTTGTATAAGAAATATTAGTCTATATTTTTCTTTCCTTTTGATGTCTGTCTGGTTTGTGTATCAGAATACCGGCCTTAGAGAATGAGGTTGTTGTCCAGTCTATCATTGATGGGCATTTGGGTTGGTTCCAAGTCTTTGCTATGGTAAACTGTGCTGCAATGAACATACGTGTGCATGTGTCTTTATAATAGATCGATTTATAATTCTTTGGGTATGTACCCAGCAATGGGATTGCTGGGTCAAATGGAATTTCTATTTCTAGGTCCTTGAGGAACCATCACACTGTCTTCCACAATGGTTGAACTTATTTACACTCCCACCAACAGTGTAAAAGTGATCCCAGTACTCCACATCCTCTCTAGCATCTGCTGTCTCCAGACTTTTTTTTTTAATTATTGTACTTTAGGTTCTGGGGTACATGTGCAGAAGATGCAGGATTGTTGTATAGGTACATACATGGCAATGTGGTTTGTTGCCTCCATCCCCCCGTCACCTATATGTGGCATTTCTCCCCATGTTATCCCTCCTTAATCTCCCCATCCCTGCTGTCCCTCCCCTGGTACCCCCTGCCAACAGATCCCAGTGTGTGATGCTCCACTCCCTGCGTCCATGTGTTCTCATTGTTCAATACCCACCTATGAGTGAGAACATGCAGTGTTTTTCTGTTCTTGTGTCAGTTTGTTGAGAATGATGGCTTCCAGATTAATCCACGTCCCTACAAAGGACACAAACTCATTTTTTATGGCTGCATAGTATTCTATGGTGTATATGTGCCACATTTTCCTTGTCTAGTCTGCCATCAATGGGCATTTGGGTTGGTTCCAGGTGTTTGCTATTGTAAACAGTGCCACAATGAGCATACATGTGCATGTGTCTTTGTAATCGAACAATTTATAATCCTTTGGGTATATACACAGTAATGGGATTGCTGGGACAAGTGGAATTTCTATTTTTAGGTCCTTGAGGAAGTACCACACTGTTTTCCACAAAGGTTGAACTAATTTACACTCCCACCAACAGTGTAAAAGTGTTCCTATTTCTCCACAACCTCTCCAGCATCTGTGGTCTCCATAATTTTTAATGATTGCCATTCAAACTGGTGTGAGGTGGTCTCTCAATGTGGTTTTGATTTGCATTTCTCTAATAATCAATGACGATAAGCAGTTTTTCATATGTTTGTTGGCCTCATATATGTCTTCTTTTGAAAAGAGTCTGTTCATATCCTTCGCCCATTTTTGGATGGATTTTTTTTCTTGTAAATCTGTTTTAGTTCTTTGTAGATTCTGGACATTAGCCCTTTGTCAGATGGGTAGATCGCAAAAATTTTTTCCCATTCTGTTGGTTGCTGGTTCACTCTGTTTCTTTTGCTGTATAGAAGCTTTGAAGTTTAATTAGGTCCCATTTGTCTATTTTAGCTTTGTTGCCAATGCTTTTGGTATTTTAGTAATGAAGTCCTTGCCTATGTGTAGGGCTGTAGGGCCCCAAAGGGTTGTGGGGTATCCCTTATGCTGTGATGAGGTACAGATCTGAGAATTAAAGAGACAGAACACTGAAGAACTGGTGAAGAACATCTGGACTCGGGGACCACGCCACCTATGAGCAGAGATCAGCGAGAGCCCCAATTCCCCAAAGCATCTGTATTTATTAGGTACAAGCAGGGGGCAGGGCCATGAGTGAGGTCATCATCTATAGGCTTAGTAATAGGGCATACATAATCATGTGAGTTACAAGTGAGGGGGCCACCCCATTATGTCACTTGGGCAGAGAGGTGGGCCTTGCATAGTAGGGGGTCGTGCCGTGCGCAGTAGTAGAGGGTCATGTACAGAAACGGGGCACACCCCGATAAGGTCACCGAGGCAAGGATGTGAGCTGTGTGCAACAGGTGTCGTGTGCAACACTTCTTATCTAGGGGCTGGAGACATCAAAGGATTTCTAATAGGAGGATACTGTAAGCCAATGCAGTGGGAGCTGACAGACTTGTGCTCTTAAGATATTTATGGGAGGATGATTTGAGCTAGCACAGAAGCAAGAAAAGACGGACAGGGTGTACAGCCACCATGACTGGTCACACCAGAGGGCTTCTTCTCCCTTGGTTATTTCCAGGATCTCAGGCCTGAGGCCTACTTTCCTCAGGAACTGGATGCTAGGTACTACAACTCCTTTATCAGGAGGAGAGGCTCTTGTTCCAACCCGGCCATACAGCATATGCTCTTTCAGACAGGGACACCACTGCCTGGGTCTTTGGTTCTTGTCCTGGTCTGGCTGTTTTCCCATGTACTGCTTCTGTTCTGTGACTGCTCTAGACATTCCTCCTACTACAACCTACTATATGGTTATATAGAAGGATTATATAAATCAGCACTAAACGTGTCAGTACCGCTCTGACTACAATACCTATATGATTATATAGAATGATTATACAGAACTAAGTATGATTGTATAAGTTAGATATCCTATATGTAAGCAGTAAGTTATACATCAGGCACTAATTCTGTAAACTAATATATAATTATATATAAAGGATTATATAAAGGAAATAGCTGAGTAATAACACTATAAACTAAGATATTTTTCAGGCACTAATTGTGCCTGGTGTCTGGACAGTTCTCCTTCCTCCGTGCCCATGGGGGGTGTTACCCACACCTATGCCAATGTCCTGAATGGTTTTGCCTAGGTTTTCTTCTAGGGTTTTTATGGTATTAGGTCTTATGTTTAAGTCTTTAATCCATCTGGAGTTAATTTTAGTGTAAGGCGTCAGGAAGGGGTCCAGTTTCTGCTATCTGCACATGGCTAGCCAGTTTTCCCAGCACCATTTGTTAAACAGGGAATCCTTTTGCCATTGCTTGTTTTTGTCAGGTTTGTCAAAGATCAGATGTAGATGTGTGGTGTTGCCTCCGAGGCCTCTGTTGTTTTCCATTGGTCTATATGGCTGTTTTGGTACCAGTACCATGCTATTTTGATTACTGTAGCCTTGTAGCATAGTTTGAAGTCTGGTAGTGTGATGCCTCCAGCTTTGTTCTTTTTGCTTAGAATTGACTCAGCTATGTGGGCTCTCTTTTGGTTCCATATTAAGTTTAAGGTGGTTTTTTCCAGTTCTGTGAAAAAGGTCATTGGCAGCTTGATGGGGATAACATTGAATCTGTAAATTACTTAGGGCAGTATGGCCATTTTCACAATATTATTTCTTCCTAACCATGAGCATGGAATGTTTCTCCATCAGTTTGTGTCCTCTCTTATTTCCTTGAGCAGTTATTTGTAGTTCTCCTTGAAGAGGTCCTTTACATACTTTGTTAGTTGTATTCCTAGGTATTTTATTCTCTTTGCAGCAATTGTGAATGGCAGTTCATTCTTGATTTGGCTCTCTTTAAGTCTGTTATTGGTATATAGAAATGCTTGTGATTTTTGCACATTGATTTTGTATCCTGAGACTTCACTGAAGTTGCTTATCAGTTTAAGGAGATTTTGGGCTGAGACAATGGGGTCTTCTAAATACACAATCATGTTGTATGCAAATCGAGACAATTTGACTTCCTCCTTTCCTAATTGAATACCCTTATTTTTGTTGTTGTTGTTGCCTGATTGCTCTGGCTAGAACATCGAATGCTATATTGAATAGGAGTGGTGAGAGAGGGCATCCTTGTCTAGTGCCAGATTTCAAAGGGAATGCTTCCGGTTTTTGCCTGCTCAGTATGATATTGGCTGTAGTTTTGTCATAAATGGCTTTTATTATTTTGAGGTATGTTCTTTCGATACCTAGTTTATTGAGATTTTTAGCATAAAGGGCTGTTGAATTTTGTCGAAGGCCTTTTCTGCATCTATTGAGATAATCATGTGGTATTTGTCTTTGGTTCTGTTTTTGCGGTAGATTACATTTATAGACTTGAGTATGTTGAACCAGCCTTGCATCCCCAGAATGAAGCCTACTTGATTCTGATGGATAAGCTTTTTGATGTTCTGTTGCAAATGGTTTGCCAGTATTTTATTGAAGATCTTTGCATCAATGTTCATCATGGATATTGGCCTGAAGTTTTCTTTTTTTGTTGAGTCTGCTGGGTTTTGGTATCAGGATGATGTTGGTCTCATAAAATGATTTGGGAAGGATTTCCTCTTTTTGGATTGTTTGGAAAAGTTTCAGAAGGAATGGTACCAGTTCCTCTTTGTATGTCTGGTAGAATTCAGCTGTGAACCCATCTGGACCTGGGCTTTTTTTGGTTGGTAGGCTCTTAATTGCTGGCTAAACTTCAGCCCTTGTTATTGGACTGTTCAAGGTTTCAACTTCTTCCTGATTTAAGCTTGGTAGGGTGCAAGTGTCCAGGAATTTATCCATTTCTTCCAGGTTTACTGGTTTATGTGCATAGAGTTGTTTGTAGTAATCTCTCATGGTAGTTAGTATTTCTGTGGAATTTGTGGTGAAATCCCCTTTATCATTTTTTATTGTATCTATTTGATTCTTCTCCCTTTTCTTTTTTATTAGTCTGGTTAGTGGTCTATTTTGTTGATCTTTTCAAAATACCAGCCCCTGGATTTATTGATTCTTGAAGGGTTTTTTGTGTCTCTTATCTCCTTCAGTACTGCTCTGATCTTAGTTATTTCTTGTCTTCTGCTAGCTTTTGAATTTTTTTGTTCTTGCTCCTCTAGCTCTTTCAATTTCGATGATAGGCTGTCGATTTTAGAGCTTTCCTCATTTCTCATGTGGGCATTTATTGCTATAAATTTCCCTCTAGACAATGCTTTGAATGTGCCCCAGAGATTCTGGTATGTTTTGTCTTCATTCTCCTTCGTTTCAAAGAACATCTTTATTTCTGCCTTAATTTTTTATCCAGTCAATATTCAGGAGCCAGTTGTTCAGTTTGTATAAAGTTGTGCAGTTTTGAGTTAATTTCTTGATCCTGAGTTCTAATTTGATTGCCCTGTGGTCTGAGAGACTGCTATAATTTTTCATTCTTTTGCATTTGCTGAGGAGTGATTTACTTCCAATTATGTGGTCAGTTTTAGAGTAGGTGCCATGTGGTGCTGAGAAGAATGTATATTCTGTGCATTTGGGGTGGAGATTTCTGTATATGTCTATTAGGCCCACGTGGTCCAGATCTGAGTTCAAGTCCTGGATATTCTTGTTAATTTTCTGTCTCGCTGATCTGTCTAATATTGACAGTGGAGTGTTAAAGTCTCCCACTATTATTGTGTGGGAGTCTAAGTCTGTTTGTAGGCCATTAAGAACTTGCTGTATGTATCTGGGTGCTCCTGTATTGGGTGTGTATATATTTAGGATCGTTAGCTCTTCTTGTTGCATTGATCCTTTTATCATTATGTAATGCCCTTCTTTGTCTCGTTTGGTCTTTGTTGGTTTGAAATCCATTTTATCAGAGACCAGTATTGCAACTCCTGCTTTTTCTTTTCTTCTCTCCATTTGTTTGATAAATCTCCTCCATCCTTTTATTTTTAGCCTATGTGTGTCCTTGCATGTGAGATGGGTTACCTGAATACAGCACAATGATGGGTCTTGACTTTTTATTCAATTTTCCAGTCTGTGTCTTTTGATTGGGGCATTTAGCCCATTTACATTTAAGGTTAATATTGTTATGTGTGAATTTGATCCTGCCATTTTGATGTTAGCTGGTTGTTTTGCCCATTAGTTGACACATTTTCTTCATTATGTCGATGCTCTTTACCATTTGGTATGTTTTTGGAGTCGCTGGTACTGGTTGTTCCTTTCCTTGTTTACTGATTTTTTTCAGATTCTCTCATAAGGCAGGTGTGGTGTTGATGAAATCTCTCAGCAATTGCTTCTTCAAAAAGCATTTTATTTCTCCTTTGCTTATGAAGCTTAGTTTGGCTGGATATGAAATTCTAGGTTGAAAGTTCTTTTCTTTAAGGGTGTTGAATACTGGCCCCCACTCTATTCTGGCTTGCAGTGTTTCTGCTGAGACATCTGCTGTGAGTCTGATAGGCTTTCCTTTGTGGGTAACCTGACCTTTCTCTCTGGCTGCCCTTAGCACTTTTTCATTCATTTCAACCTTGTTGAATCTGATGATTATGTGCCTTGTGGTTGCTCTTCTTGAGGAATATCTTTGTGGTGTTCTCTGTATTTCCTGGACTTGAATGTTGGCCTGCCTTGCTAGGTTGGGGAAGTTCTCCTGGATAATATCCTGAAGAGCATTTTCCAGCTTGGATTAATTCTCTCTGTCACATTCTGGTACACCTATCAAACATAGATTTGGTCTTTTCACATAATCCCATATTTCTTGGAGGCTTTGTTCATTTCTTTTCACTCTTTTTTCTCTACTATTGCATTTTTGTTGTATTTCATTAAGTTGTTCTTCAGTCTCTGATATCCTTTCATTTGCTTGGTTGATTTGGCTACTGAAACTTGTATATGCTTCATGAAGTTCTCGTGCTGTGTTTTTCAGCTCCATGATGTTGTTTATATTCTTCTCTGAGCTGTTTATTCTAGTTAGCATTTCATGTAACCATTTTTCAAGATTCTTAGTTTCTTTGCGTTGGGATTGGCACATGTTCTTTTAGCTCAGAGAAGTTTATTACCCACCTTCTGAAGCCTGTTTCGGTCAATTCATCCGGTTCATTCTCCTTCAAGCTTTGCTCTCTAGCTGGTGAGGACTTGTGATCCCTTGGAGGAGGAAAGGCATCCTGGTTTTTGGTGTTTTCATCCTTTTTGCACTGGTTTCTTCCCATCTTTGTGGCTTTATCTACCTGTGGTCTTTTTAGTTGTGACTTTCAGATAGGGTCTCTGAGTGGACATGCTTTTTGTTGAAGTTGAAGAGATTTCTTTCTGTTTCTTAGTTTTCCTTCTAACAGTCAGGTCCCTCTGCTGCAGGACTGCTGGAGCTCCACTCCAGATCCTACTTGCCTGGGGATCACCTGTGGTGGCTGCTGAACAGTAAGAGTTGCTGCTGATTTCTTCTGTTATCTTCATCCCAGAAGGGTACCCGCCAGATGTCACTCTGAGCACTCCTTTATGAGGTGCCTCTTTAGGTATATGGGAGTCAGGGAGCTGCTTGAGGAGACAGTCTGTCCTTTATAGGAGCTCAAGTACTGTGCTGGGAGCTCCACTGCTCCATGCAGATTTCCTAGGCAGGTATTTTAAGTCTGCTGCAGTGGAACTCAGAACTGCCTCTTTTCCCAGGTGCTCTATCCTAGGAAGTTTGGGCTTTATTTATAAGTTCCTCATGTGCTGCTGCCGTTCTTCAGACATGCCCTGCCCAGCAGGGAGATAGTCTAGTCAGAGTTTGCCAGCAGAGGCATTGCTGAACTGCCGTGGGCTCTGCCCAGCTGCTGTGTGAACTTCCTTGAGGTGTTGTTTATAGAGATGAAGTTAGAACTGCCTCGGTAATGGCGGTCTGCCTTAGTAGTGGCAGACGCCTTTTCCCCCACTGAGCTGAACCGTCCTGGATCCAGCTGCACTTGCTGTGAAACTCTTTATCCAGAGCATTTCACATTGCTTGTTTTGTAATGGTGGTCCCACTGAGCCAGATCACCTGGCTCCCTGTCTTAGCCCCCTCCTGTTCAGTTAAATGGGTGGGTCTGTCTCCCAGGCATTCCCGGTGCCATTTGAAATGGCCGCCCAAATTTGTGTGAGTTTTTGTGTGCCAACCCACAACACCAGCTGAAACAGCCTTGCTGAAAATTTGTGGCACTTTTCGGCCCAGGAATCTCCTGGTTTGTGGGCAGTGAAAACTCGTTTGGAAATGCGGTGATCACTCACCCTCTGCATTGTTCTTGCTGGGAACGACACTCCAGAACTGTTTCTATTCAGCCATCTTGGATCCTCCCCCAACTCGAGACATTTTAATGATTACCATTCTAACTTGCATGAGATGGTATCTCAATGTGGTTTTGATTTACATTTCTCTAATGACCAATGATGATGAGCATTTTTTCATGTTTGTTGGCTGCATAAATGTCTTTTTTTGAAAAATATCTGTTCATATCCTTCACCCACTTTTTGATGAGGTGGTTTTTTCTTGTAAATTTGTTTTAGTTCTTTGCAGATTCTGGATATTAGCCCTTTGTCAGATGGGTAGCTTGCAAAAATTTTTCCCATTCTCTTTGTTGCCGGTTCACTCAAATGATTCTTTTGCTGTACAGAAGCTCTTAAGTTTAATTAGATCCTATTTGTTGATTTCGGCTTTTGTTGCCATTGCTTTTGGTGTTTTAGTCATTAAGTCCTTGCTTATGCCTGTGTCCTGAATGGTATTGCCTATGTTTTCTTCTAGGATTTTTATGGGGTTAGGTCTTATGTTTTAATCTTTAATGCACCTGGAGTTAATTTTTGTATAAGGTGTGAGGCAGAGGTCCAG
The DNA here is from genome assembly GCF_001604975.1 of Cebus imitator. Classification (NCBI taxonomy): domain Eukaryota; kingdom Metazoa; phylum Chordata; class Mammalia; order Primates; family Cebidae; genus Cebus; species Cebus imitator. Next base: position 7,631,496 of record NW_016107388.1, on the reverse strand, counting down.
TTTCAGCTTTCTGCACATGGCTAGCCAGTTTTCCCAACACCATTTATTAAATAGGGAATCCATTCCCCATTGCTTGTTTTTGTCAGGTTTGTCAAAGATCAGATGGTTGTAGATGTGTGACATTATTTCTGGGGACTCTGTTCTGTTCTTTTGGTCTATATTGCTGTTTTGGTACCAGCACTGTGCTGTTTTGATTACTGTAGGCTTGTAGTACAGTCTGAAGTCAGTAGCGTGATGCCTCCAGCTTTGTTCTTTTGTTTAAGATTGTCTTGGAAAAGAAAATGTGGCACATATATGCCATGGAATACTATGCAGCCATTAAAAAGGATGAGTTTGTGTCCTTTTCAGGGACACTGATGAAGGTAGAAACCATCATTCTCAGCAAACTGACAAAAGAACAGAAAACCAACCACCACATTTTCTCACTCATAAGTGGGTGTTGAACAATGGGACACATGGACACAGGTAGGGGAACATCAGACACTGTGGTCTGTTGGGGAGTGGGGAGCTAAAGGAGGGATAGCAGGGGATGGGGAAATTGGGGAGGGATAACAGGAAATACCTAATGTATGTGATGGGGGGATGGAAACACAAACCACCATGGCATGTGTATACCTATGTAAAAATCCTGCAAGATCTGCACATGTACCTCAGAACTTAAAGTATAAAAATTTAAAAAAAAAAGAGAATGAGGTTTTTGAAGAGCTTGTAAATAATTATTTTTCTTTACATGTTTGGTATAATTAATTAGTAAAGTGATCTGGGCCTGGGCTTTTTTTGTGAGAGGTATTTTTTAATTATGAATTCAATCTCTTTGTTACAAGTCTGTTAAAAATTTTTATTTTTTATTTTTACTTTTTGAGTCATTTTCAGTTGTTTGTGTTTGTCCAGAAATTGCCTCATGTCATCTAAGTTATCACATTTTTGACATAGAGCTGTTCATAGTATAGTCTTATAATCCTTTTCATTTCTGTAAAATCTGTGGTGATATTCTCTTCATTACTGAGGTTAGTAATTTGAGTCTTCTATCTTCTTTGAGGGAGAGAGAAGGGCACAGTTCAGTCTAGTAAAAGTTACTCAATTTTGTTGATTTTTTTTTTTCAAAGAATCAACTTTTAATTATTTACTTATTTTTATTATTTTTCCATTCTCTATTTTTTAAATTTGTCCTTGAATCTTTATTTTCTTCCTGCTGTTTGCCTTAAGTTTACTTTGCTTTTTTGTTTTTCTGTTTCTCACAGTGGAAGTTAGTTAGGTTATTGAATTAAGCTCTTTCTTCTTTATGGCTATAGGCATTTATAGCTATAAGTTTCCCTCTATGAAATACTTTAGCTACATGGTTTTGATATGTTGTGTTTACATTTTCCATCGTCTCAAAATATTTTCTAATTTCTCTTGTTTGCTTTTCTTTTACTCATTGGTTATTTAGGAATGTGTTGTTTGATTTCCATATATTTGTGAATTTACCAAATTTCTTTCTGTTATTTCTAATTTTATTGTAATTTTAATCTCCACACCTCCGCTCTGAAGCTGAGGATGAGGAACCAGACCCACTCCTACCACAGTGAGGGCCCTGATCTAGAAGTGGGGTAACTGGGTAGAATGTTAGCCCTTGGTCTTTCTGGCTAACCCTTCCCAGCATGAAGTCTCTGCCCTACAAGTCAGCTTAGAACAGGGCAGTCAGGTCCAGTATTCTCAGCCTTCTGCACTTAGAGCAAAGCTTTTATCCTATGAACTGGGAGTGGGTGGAAGGAGACTCAGACCTCTAGTCTCCGACTGCCTGGCAAGGAGTTTAGATATTACGTAGCTAGAGGGACAGATCAAGGATGTTGGTGGCCTGCTCCTCTCAGAAGGAAACAGTAGCCTTAGAGTAAGAACTGTCTCTTGACCATGCCTGCCTATAGTGGAGTTTCCATTTTCCATCATACTGAGCTCCACAAGAAGGCAGGGTAATACGTCATGGCTCAAATGTTGCAGACACCAGCTGTTCTTACTACAGTTTAGTAGACTTTCCTGAATAAATGTTTCTACATCGGTTGTATGACCCATATTTGAAAATTTAAATAGTTATTTTAAATTCAGTTACTGTTGGGGAGTGTGTTCATGGAGCTCCTTCCATTACCATTCTGGAAGTCAGGATCCTGGGTTCCCTTTACAATGCATTTGCCTCTGTGTCTTCATTGTCTGCTTATGCATTAGTATTTTCTAGTAGACTATGTAGTCTCTGTGTTCAGGATGGTATCTTACTCTTTGATGTGCTCCCAACACCATTTATTAAACAGGAAATCCTTTCCCCATTGCTTTTCTTTTTCAATACATGCTGAAATTAAGTATGTAGAATGAATCCAAGTATGAAAACCTCTGGAGTTTTTCAGAGATATAGCAGTACATTGGGGGAGGGTATTCCATTGACAAGAGGAACTTGTTCAGTCTCCTGAAATGTGATGGTGAATATCCATTCAGTCTGAAAGTCCTATGTAGTCTACTCAGTGAGCTATGTAGCCCACATGTGAAAGTCCTCAAGTATATTTGAACTGCCCAAGTGACTGTAAGATTGTCTATCAATTTGGAAAAACTAGAGAGATGGGAATAACATCCATAAACGTCATTCCAAGAAAAGAAGGCCTTAAGTCACTTAAATGTCCTGCTACCAGGCTTCAGGCATCTTTTTGTCCTCCAAAGACCACCAAGGTCTGGAATAAACTAGAAATCTGCTGAGAAATGAGTTTTTCTCCTTGAACATTGCACAGTTAGAAGAAAATTTTACCAAAGAGCAGGCATAAAAATGGGGAAGTTGCATGTGGTAGACTGCACTCAGGGGCATCTCTCCAACTCCAAACAAATCCCTCCTTTTGAGTCATGGCCACAATACACAGGGTACACCCCCAGTGGCCAGGCCCTCACAGCCACATCCATATAGCTGAGACAGCCAGGTTCAACTCAGATAGACAACAGTCTGCGTGATGCTGCAACACTGTCATATTAGTATAGTGCTCTGCAGAGAAACTCCACAACCTTGCCTCTGAGGTCCCTGTGGCACCCACAAAAAGAGATGTTATTCTCTTTAAAAATTACCTATCTGGCTTAACACAGCCAGCATCAGATTCTCACTAGCACCTTTTTTGAGGCATCAGTGACACACAGAGAACTGTACATGTTTACTACTTACTGCTTGATGAGTTTGAATATACGCAGACACCCATGATGCAGCACCATAATCAAGGTTATAGGCATATCCATCACTTCCCAAAGTTTCCTCATGTCTCTTTGTCATTTGTTTGTGGTAAAAATAATTGACACAAGAGCTGCTCTCTTAACAAATTCTGAAGTGCGTAACATCTTGCTGTTAAAACAATTGACCCTGTGTTGTTCACTAGCATCTTTCTACAGTATTCTTCTGCTGCTGCTAACTGCTCACTAGCGGCCTCTACTGGCCCAAACTGGCTTTATCTTTCTCTCATACTAAACACTGGCAGGGATTTGGGGGCCTTAGAATATTTTTGAGGCAATAAAATATGTTCTCTGAGATCTGTTTGGAATCTTTGTGTCACTGGAACTCCAGAACCTGGCAAGCAGACCCAGAGAAAGGGAGATGGGCTGCTGGGTGAAGCAGCCTATAGACAGACTGTCAGACACCTAGTGGAAACAGAACTAAGACTTGCTACCAAAGGGCAGATCCCAAGCAAGTTCATGGCAATGGACTGCTCTTGTCTGTATTTCTCACTGCTTCCTGCAGATTATCACAGTGCTCTGGCTGCTCCTCTGGTCAACTCATCGTGTCCTCTGTCCTGATTATCTTTAGCAGCTTCTGTGGGAGGTAAATGGTGAGGAAAAGTCTCACTTGACTAAATCTTTTTCACCACTTACTAGCTATGAGATCCTGGGGAAGAAAAGTGGTCTCAATCAGCTCTGGTCTACTTATCTGAAAATAAGGATACCTTTTTCATATGATGGTCATGAGGATTGAATGAGGTCTTGCCAATGCAACAGTTATCAACAGTTTGCACAAACATAAAACTGTATTTTAAAAACGATTAATATTTTTAGTTTCTAGACTTATGCGAATTTATAATTATGAGCTGAGACAGCAACAACTCAAGCTTAATCTATGTTAAAATGGTGATTTGACTCCCAATATAAAGTAATATTTATTTCAGACTACTTGTGGGATATTATTTATTCAAAATAATGATTAACACAATATGTTCTTTAGCTATATTTATAAATACATACGTGCATATTTTAGCTTTGAATGGAATTTTGTGGTGATTACTAAATCTGGTGTCAAGTACTTATGAAAATTATTCTATGTTAATGAACCAGTCCAGCCTAGTTTATAGGAATACAGTCAGAGCTTTTGCTCACTCTAGAAAGCTAAAAAGCATATGAAATATATTAATGGTGCTAAAAATGAGTAATTATGTTCTCAATTCTTTTCCAATAGTGATTTCCTCTAGGCATAGCCCATAGCTTTTCATATTTGTGTCTCCATTAACACTAAGTAGGGGGTCTGCCTGTAAAATATATGTTTAATGAATGAAAGATGAAAGAAAGAAGAGGATCTCTGAGTTGGGTCACTTTCTTAAATAGCTTCTTCTTGATTTTGGTGCCCTCAACCCAGCCCAAAAAACTGTATCACAATTTCCCCATCTATTCCCTCCATGTTCAGCTCTTTGTACACTATTTTTATAATTGTATTGATACCCCTGAACAATTTAATTAGATAAATTTGTGCATGCATTTCCTTATGAGTAGCATTTATTTACTTTAGAGAAAAGTATTACGTCTTAAAGAGGTCATTAGTGTGAGGACTTCTCATACCCCAATAGGATGTCAGGAACCTATTTCCTAAGTGTGGCTTCTGTGGTTCCCACGTCCGTCTCCCTCCTGCATGGCTGAAGTGAGCCAGGTGCACCCAGAGCCTTATTGACACACAGAGTAGCCAGAACCCCCGACCCCCGCCCCCGGCCCAGCCATATCAGGAAGGAAATAACTTAACAGAAGAAACTTGGAAAAACCCATCAAGTTTTTCATAGCAAATTTTTCTTTCCTACTTAATTGAATCTTTGCCTTTTAACTTTTTCCTCCTCTTTCTTACCACATATTTTTCCACCCTACAGTATTGATTGATTTGCACCTCCCTTGTAGTCATAAATTAGTCATGTTCTAGATATAAAATGATCTTATTTTGAGCAAATATCTACAATAAATAGTTCCTATAAATCAGCTGATGTCTTAGTACAGAATTTTAAATAATTCATGAATGTTTCTAACCTACATGAAGCTCAGGAGGACGATTGAATCCTGGAGGAAATGGATATCTCTTGAGAGTTGTATTTCCTGAGTAGTTTTCCATTACTCATGTTTGAAAATATATATTACAGAAATTTGGAAACTAAGTATGGCAAGTAGTATGAGACCAGGCTCTTAAAGCACATGTTCAGAAAATATTCTTCACTATAGAAAAAATAATTATATATCTATAATTCATTGAGGTTCAATTTTTTTTACTTTTTGTTTAAGAATGATGAGAGTGAGTTTCTTCTGAGAATATTATAGTTTTGGTTTTAATTATCCTAAGTATGATTTATCTGTGATTTCCAAAATTTCTTGGGATGGTTGTCTAAATTCTTTCTATTCAAACTTCAGATATATATATCTGCCTTCTTGCATATGAAGGCCTCTAATGTGGCATTAAAAGTTTTTGTTTTAGATAAATATGGTTTGAGGTACAAGAAATGCTATTTAATATATACATTTTTTTAAATGAAGAGATTTTACTACATAGCAGTGAGACAAAATGACATTAATACATCAAGAATCATTACTGCTATGGCAGGTAGAAAATATATTGGTATCTGTGGGTTCTAGTTTTGCTAACTGCTCAGCATTATATAATCACAGAGTATTAGAGTTTAAAAGGAAATTGTCTGCTTATTTAGCCTTTCATTACAGCCTCAATAAAGCTAGGTGTTTACTCCAAAACAGATTCTTTCCTAGGAAAATATTTACTGCCATATTACAAGATAAAATTTACTCCAGAAATAACAGAAAGGAGAAATAGAATAAAAATTAAAGAATGGAAAAGAAGTAATAAAAAATTCTTATGCTTCTAAAATAGGCCATTCAGTTCTGGTAGAAACAGATGATTTAAGGCAGAAAAGAATAGAGAATTTTCGGATAGTAGGGGGAAGATTGCCAAAAGGTAGCTTCTCCAGAATGCGGCTACCACAGAGTGAGACAGAAACAGAGTGACGTCCGCGTCTCCAAGTGAAGTACCAGCTTTGTTTTAAAGGGTCTGATTGAACAGGGGGATTAACCACCCAAAAAGGCAACAAAAGCAGCCCAAAGGCATCCAACTGAGGCAAGGTGGGGCACTGCTCCACCTGTAAAGTGTATCAGGCACGGAGGATGGGGGGGGGGCGGCATCACCTCTTCGGTTCTCTGAATCAGATACAGTAATTAACTCCAAGAGTTCAGCAGCACACAGACCAGGAAAACACCACCCTGCTAAGAACCACCCAGAGTCACAGACCCAGGTGACAGCCCAGGCCAGACCAGTGCCTTGTTAGCACAGACCAGGGCACAGATTTGGACTAATACCGAGAAAGCTTACGAAAAAGAACTGCCCATCCCACAGAAGGGAGAGTTGAAAGCAGGGAGGGGGATACGACCAGGCAGGCCCCTCCCCTACAAGACCCAGCAACCAGAGTCCCTCTTCCTTGAGAGTTTCCAGTTAACACATCCTCCACCCAGGAACAGAGGACTCAGCAGAGGGAAAGAGCCCACAATCGGGAAGGCAGGGTTACCCCCACCAGTACAGAAACCAGGCAAAGAATAAACAGCAGCCTGGCTGACACCAAGGCAACCTAGCAGGGCCTCCACAGGCAGACAATGGACAGACTGTCTCAAGTGGCACACTGACACCTGTGTTTAAAAAAAAAAAGAAAAAAAGACTCATACAGGAGAAATAACCCCAACTTTAACAGGAAGGACGTCCACTCAGAGAAGATGGGAAGAAACCAGCACAAAAAGGATGAAAACGTCAAACTCCAAAACACCTCTCCTCCCCAGAGAGAGCACAATAACTCACCAGCATGGCAACAAAACAGGTTAGAAAACGATTTTGATGAGCTGACAGAAGCTTCAGAAGATGGGTAATAACAAACTTATCTGAGCTAAAAGAACATGTTTTAACACAATGCAAAGAAACTAAGAACCTTGAAAAAAGATTAGATGAAATGCTAACTAGAATAACCAGTCTAGAGAAGAACATAAATGATTTGATGGAACTGAAAAACACAGCACGAGAACTTTGTGAAGCATACACAAGTTTCAACAGTCAAATTAATCAAGCAGAAGAAAGGATATCAGAGACCGAAGATCAACACAACTAAATAAAATGAGATGGCAAGATTAGAGAAAAAAAAGTGAAAATAAATGAACAAAGCCTCCAAGAAGTATGGGGTTTTGTGAAAAGACCTAATCTATGCTTGGCCGGTGTACCTGAAAAGGATAGGGAAAATGAATCCAAGCTGGAAAACACTCTTCAGGATATTATCCAGGAGAACTTCCCCAACCTAGCAAGGCAGGCCAACAGTCAATTACAGGAAATACAAAGAACACCACAAAGATATTACTCAAGAAGAGCAATCTCAAGGCACATAATCATCAGATTCACCAGGGTTGAAATGAATGAAAAAATGCTAAGGCAGCCAGAAAGAAAGTTCGGGTCACCCACAAAGGAAAGCCCATCAGACTCACAGCAGATGTCTCAGCAGAAACCCTACAAGCCAAAAGAGAGTGGGGGCCAATATTGAACATCCTTAAAGAGAAGAACTTTCAACCCAGAATCTCATATCCAGCCAAACTAAGCTTCATAAGTGAAGGAGAAATAAAATCCTTTACGGACAAGCAATTACTGAGAGATTTCGTCACTACCAGAGCTGCCCTACAAGAGCTCATAAAGGAAGCACTAAAAAAAAAAAAAAAAAAAAAAAAAAAAAAAAAAAAAAAAAAAAAAAATCCAGTACCAGCCACTGCAAAAACTAACCAAATGGTAAAGACCAACAACGCAATGAGGAAATTGCATCAACAGGCAAAACAATCAACTATTAACAAAACAGCAGGATCAAATTCACACCTAACAATATTAATATTAAATGTAAATGGCCTAAACACCCCAATCAAAAGACACAGACTGACAAACTGGGTAAAAAATCAAAACCCATCGGGGTGCTGTATTCAGGAGACACATCTCACACACAAAGACACACATAGACTCAAAATAAAGGGATGGAAGGAGATCTACCAAGCAAATGGAGAGGAAAAAAAAAAGCAAGGGTTGCAATTTTAGTCTCTGATAAAACTGACTTTAAACCAACAAAGATCAGAAGAGACAAAAAAGGACACTACATAATGGGAAAAGGAACAATACAACAAGAAGAGCTAACTATCTTAAATATATATGCACCCAATACAGGAGCGCCCAGATAAAGAATGCAAGTTCCTAATGACCTGCAAAGAGACTTAGACTCCTGTACAATAATAGTAGGAGACTTTAACACTCCACTGTCAACATTAGATAGATCAGTGAGACAGAAAATCAACAAAGATGTACAGGATTTGAATGCAGAACAGGAACAAGCGCACCTAATAGACATCTACAGAACTCTCCACCCCACAGCCACAGAACATACATTCTTCTCAGCACCACATTGCACTTACTCTAAAATTGACCAAATAATTGGAAGTAAATCACTCCTCAGCAAATGAAAAAAAAAAAAAAAAGAAAATAATAACAGTCTCTCAGACCACAGTGCAATCAAATTGGATATCAGGATTAAGAAACTATCTCAAAACTGCACAACTCCATGGAAATACAAACTGGCTCCTGAATGTTGACTGGATAAACAATGAAATGAAAGCAGAAATAAAGATGTTCTTCGAAACCAACAAGAATGAGGACACAACGTACCAGAATCTCTGGGACACCTTTACAGCAATATCTAGAGGGAAATTTATAGCAATAAATGCTCACATGAGAAACATCTAAAATCAACACCCAATCATCAAAATTGAAAGAGCTAGAGGAGCAAGGTCAAAAAGACTCAAAAGGAAGCAGAAGACAAGAAATAACTAAGATCAGATCAGAACTGAAGGAGATAGAGACACACACACACAAAAAAAAAATCCTTCAAAAAATCAATAAATCCAGGAGCTGGGTTTTTGAAAAGATCAACAAAATAGACAGACTGAAAGCCAGATTAATAAAAAAGAAAAGAGAGGAGAATTAATTAGATGCAATAAAAAAGATAAAGGGAATATCATCACCAATCCCACAGAAATACAAACTACCATCAGAAATTATTACAAATAACTCTATGCACATAAACCAATAAACCTGGAAGAAATGGATAAATTCATGGATAAATTCATGGACACTTGGATTCTATCAAAACTAAACCAGGAAGAAGTTGAAACCCTGAATAGACCAATAATAAGGGCTGAAGTTGACAGCCTACCAACCAAACTAACTCCAGGTCCAGACGGGTTCACAGCCACATTGTACCAGATGTACAAAGAGGAGCTGGGACCAATCATTCTGAAATTATTCTGAACAATATAAAAAAGGAATCCTCCCCGACTCATTTTATGAGACCAACATTATCCTGATACCAAAACCCGGCAGAGACTCAACAACAACAAAAAAACTTCAGGCCAATATCCACGACGAACATAGATGCAAAAATCTTCAATAAAATACTGGCAAACTGATTGCAACAGCACATCAAAAAGCTTATCCATCATGATTAAGTAGGCTTCATCCCAGGGATGCAAGGCTGGTTCAACATATGCAAGTCTATAAACGTAACCCACCACATAAACAGAACCAAAGACAAAAACCAAATGATTATCTCAATAGATTCAGAGAAGGCCTTTGACAAAATTCAACAGCCCTTTATACTAAAAATTCTCAAAAACTAGGTATTGATGGAACCTATCAAAAAATAATAAAAGCTATTTATGACAAACCTACTGCCAGTATCATACTGAGTAGGCAAAAACGGAAAGCATTCCCTTTGAAATCTGGCACTAGACAAGGATGCCCTCTCTCTCCATTCTTCTTCAATACAGTATTGGAGGTTTTGGCCTGAGCAATCAGGCAAGAAAAAGAAATAAAGGGTATTCAATTAGGAAAGGAGGAAGTCCAATTGTCTCTATTTGCAGACAACATGATTGTATATTTAGAAGATCCCATTGCCTCAGCCCAAAATCTCCTTAAACTGATAAGCAACTTCAGCAAAGTCTCAGGATAGAAAATCAATGTGCAGAAATCACAAGCATTCCTATACACCAATAACAGACTTAAAAAGAGCCAAATCATGAGTGAACTCCCATTCACAATTGCTACAAAGAGAATAAAATACCTAGGAATACAACTAACAAATGATGTAAAGGACCTCTTCATGGAGAACTACAAACCATTGCTCAAGGAAATAAGAGAGGACACAAACAGATGGAAATACATTCCATGCTCACAGTTAGAAAGAATCAATATTGAGAAAATGGCCATACTGCCCAAAGAAATTTATAGATTTAATGTTATCCCCATCAAACTACCAATAACCTTCTTCACAGAACTGGAAAAAACCACTTTAAACTTCATATGGAACTAAAAAAGAGACCACATAGTCAAGATAATCCTAAGCAAAAAGAACAAAACTGGTGTAATCATGCAGCTGGACTGCAAGCTATTCTACAAGACAACAGTAATCAAAACTGCATGGTACTGGCATCAAAATAGTGACATAGACCAATGGAACAGAACAGAGGTCTCTGCAGAAACACCACACATCTACAAACATATGATGTTTGACAAACATGACAAAAACAAGCAATGGGGAAAGATCCCTTGTATAATAAATGGTGTTGGGAAAACTGGCTAGCAATGTGCAGAAAGCAGAAACTGAACCCCTTCCTGACACCTTATCGTAAAACTAACTCCAGATGGATTAAAGACTTAAACATCAGACCTAACACCATAAAAACCCTAGAAGAAAACATAGGCAAAACCATCCAGGACATAGGCATAGGCAAGGACTTCATGACTAAAACACCAAATGCAACGGTAACAAAAATCAAAATAGACAAATGGGATCTAATTAAACTTCAGAGCTCTGTACGGCAAAAGAAACAATCATTAGAGTGAACTGGCAAACGACAGAATGGGAAAAAATTTTTGCATCCTACCCATCTGACAAAGGGCTAATATTGAGACTTTTTTTTTTTTACAAAGAACTGAAACAGATTTACAAGAAAAAAAAAACCCATTCAAAAGTGGGTGAAGGATATGAACAGACACTTTTCAAAAGAAGGCATATATGAAGCCAACAAACATAGGAAAAACTGCTCATCATCACTGGTCATTAGAGAAATGCAAATCAAAACCACATTGTGATACCATCTCATGCCAGTTACAATGGCGATCATTAAAAAATCTGGAGACAACAGATGCTGGAGAGGACATGGAGAAATAGAAATACTTTTACACTGTTGGTGGGAGTGTAAACTAGTTCAACCATTGTGGAAGACAGTGTGGTGCTTTCTCAAGGACCTAGAAATAGAAATTCTATTTGACCCAGCAATCCCATTACTGCGTATATACCCAAAGGACTATAAATCGTTCTATTATAAAGACACGTGCACACGCATGTTCATCGTGTCACTGTTTACAGTAGCAAAGACCTGGAACCAACCCAAATTCTCATCAATGACAGGCTGGACAAAGGAAATGTGGCACACATACATCATAGAATACTACGCAGCCATAAAAAAATGATGAATTTGTGTCCTTTGTAGAGACACAGATGAAGCTGGAAACCATCATTCTCAGCAAACTGACACAAGAACAGAAAATCGAACACTGAATGTTCTCACTCATAGGTGGGTATTGAACAATGAGAACACTTGGACAGAGAGAGGGAAGCATCACACACTGGGATGCATTGTTGGGGGGGCTATGGGAGGGATAGTGGGAGAGAGGGTGGGGAAGGGATAACGTGGGGAGAAATGTCAGGTATAGGTGATGGGGGGATGGTGGCAACAAACTATCTTGCCATGAATGTACCTATGCAACAATCTTACAGGATCTGCACATGTACCCCAGAATCTAAAGTACAATTAAAAAAAAAGAATTTTATAACTCATTTCCTAATACCAGAATTCTCCAGGAATAAAACCAAAAATAACATGAAAATTAAAAATATGTCACTTTTGCTTATGAATGTAGATGTGAAAATCCAAATAAAATGTTAAACCATTAAACATAGCTATATTTTAAAATAATGATAAATTTTTGCAAATCAGAGTTTAACTCAATAATTCAAGAATGCCTTCACAATGTGGAATCTATTAATGCCATTTACTAGATTATGAGACTAACAGAAAATTTAAGATGATGTTGGTAAATGTAAATTATCACTTTCTAATGGAAAACCCAAAATAGCTACTGTATAGAAAAACTTTTTATACATTGATAAAGTATGTTTATGCAAAATATATAAAAGATAAAAATCAATGGACAAATATCAAAAGAATTATCATTATACTTAAGGAGAAAATAAGACAATCTACTTGCATACCTAGTTCGTAACATGATAGTTATGTGTAATTAAATAAATAAAATTACAACTGATTTTGATAACAAGGCTTTAAAAAATGTATACATGTGGGAAAAAAATCAATAAGATTCTCATTAATGTCTAGAATAATCTAAAAACCTATTAAAATCAATAAAGTTCGGGAGAAGATCCAAGATGGCTGAATAGGAACAGCTTCGAAGTGTAGTTCCCAGTGAGAACAGCGTAGAGGGTGAGTGCTCACCTCATGTCCAAACAAGTTTTCACTACCCACAGACCAGGACATTCTCAGGCCATAGCACCATGAGTTTTCAGCAAGGCGGTTTCAGCCAGTGCTGGGTTGGGGAACAGAAACTCACACAAATTTGGGTGGCCCTTTAGACTGGCACCTGGAATGCCTGGGAGACAGAGCCACCCATTCAACTGAAAGGGAGGGGGCTGAGACAGGGAGCCAGGTGATCTGGCTCAGCAAGTACCACCCCAACAAAACAAGCAATCTGAAGTTCTCTGGATTGAGAGTTTCGCAGCAAGTGTAGCTGGACCCAGGATGGTCCAGCTCAGAGGGGAGAAGGGCATCCACCACTACCAAGGCAGTTCACACAGCAGCTGGGCAAAGCCTATGGCAGCTCAACAATGCCTCTGCTGGCAGACTGTGACTAGACTACTCCATGTGGGGCAGGGCATCTATGAAAAAAGGCAGCAGCATGGCAGGAACTTATAAATAAAGCCAACCTTCCTAGGAAAGAGTACCTGGGAAAAGAGGTGGTTATGAGTTCAGCTGTAGCAGACTTAAAGGTACCTGCCCAGCAGCTCTACACAGAACAGTGGAGATCCTAGCACCGCGCTTGAGCTCCCATGAGGGACAGGTTGTCTCCTCAAGCAACTCCCTGACCCCCGTATACCCAAAGAGACACCTCATAAAGGAGAGCTCAGGCTGACATCTGGCAGGTACCCTACTGGGACAAGGAGAGCAGAGGAAGAAACCGGTGGCAACTCTTGCTGTTCTGCAGCCCCCACAGGTGATCCCTAGGTGAGCAGGGTCTAGAGTGGACCTCCAGCAGTCCTGCAGCAGAGGGGCCTGACTGTTAGAAGGAAAACTAAGAAGCAGAAAGAAATAGCTTCAACATCAACAAAAAGGACATCCACTCAGAGAACCCATCCGAAATTCACCAACTACAAAGACCACAGGTACATAAAGCCACTAAGATGGGAAGAAACCAGTGCAAAAAGGAAAAAAACACCAAAAACCAAAATGCCTCTCCTCCTCCAAGGGATCACAACTCCTCACCAGCTAGGGATCAAAGATGGATGGAGAACAAATCTGATGAATTGACAGAAACAGGCTTCAGAAGGTGGGTAATAACTTCTCAGAACGTATGCTAACCCAATGTAAAGAAACTAAGAATGTAGAAAAAAGTTAGATGAGATGCTAACTAGAATAAACAGCTTAGAGAAGAATATAAATGACTTGATGGAGCTGAAAAACACAGCACGGGAACTTCAGGAAGCATAAACAAGTTTCAATAGCCAAATCAATGAAGCAGAAGAAAGGATATCAGGGATTGAAGATCAACTCAATGAAATAAAACAAACAAAATGAGAAGGCAAGAATAGAGAAAAACGAATGAAAATAAATAAACAAAGTCTCCAAGAAATATGGGCTTATGTGAAAAGACCTAATCTACATTTGATAGGTGTACCTAAATGTGACAGAGAGAATGAATCCAAGGTGGAAAACATTCTTCAGGGTATTATCCAGGAGAACTTCCCCAACCTAGCAAGGCAAGCCATCATTCAAGTCCAGGAAATACAGAGAACTCCACAAAGATATTCCTCAAGAGGAGGAACCCCAAGGCACATAATCGTCAGATTTACCAGGCTTAAAATGAAGGAAAAAAATGCTAAGTGCAGCCAGAGAGAAAGGTCGGGTTACCCACAAAGGGAAGCCCATCAGACACATAGCAGATCTCTCAGCAGAAACCCTACAAGCCAGAAGAGAGTGGGAGCCAGTATTCAACATCTTTAAAGAAAAGAACTTTCAAACTAGAATTTCATATCCAGACAAACTAAGCTTCAAAAGCAAAAGAGAAAGAAAACCCTTTATGGACAAGCAATTGCTGAGAGATTTTGTCACAATCAGGCCTGCTTTACAAGAGCTCCTGAAGGAAGCACTAAACATAGAAAGGAACAACCAGTACCAGCCACTCCAAAAATGTACCAAATGGTAAAGAGCAGTGACACAATGAAGAAAATGTGTCAACTAAGGGGCAAAACATCCATCTAGCATCAAAATGGCAGGATCAAATTCACACATAACAATATTAACCTTAAATGTAAATAGACTAAATGCCCCAATCAAAAGACAGACTGGCAAATTGGATAAAAACTCAAAACTCATTGATGTCCTATATTCAGGAAACCCAACTCCATGCAAGGACACATATAGGCTAAAAATAAAAGGATGGAGGAAGATTTATCGAGCAAATGGAGAAGAAAAAAAGACAGGAGTTGTAATCCTAGTCTCTGATAAAATAGACTTTAACCCAACAAAGATCAAAAGAGACAAAGAAGGGCATTACATAATGGTAAAAGTATCAGTGCAACAAGAAGAGCTAATGATCCTAAATATATATGCATCCAATACAGGAGCACCCAGGTACACAAAGCAAGTTCTTAATGACGTACAAAGAGACGTAGACTCTCACACAATAATAGTGGGAGACTTTAACACTCTATTGTCAACATTAGACAGATCAATGAGACAGAAAATTAATAATATCCAGGACTTGAACTCAGATCTGCACCAAGCAGACCTAATAGACATCTACAGAAATCTTTACCCCAAATCCACAGAATATACATTCTTCTCAGCATCACATGGCACCTACTCTAAAACTGACCACATAATTGGAAGTAAATCACTCCTCAGCAAATGCAAACGAATGGAAATCATAACAAATAGTCTCTTAGACCACAGTGCAATCAAATTAGAACTCAGAGTTAAGAAACTAACTCAGAACTGCACAACTTCATGTAAACTGAACAATTGGCTGCTGAATGTCAACTGGATAAACAATGAAATGAAGGCAGAAATAAAGATGTTCTTTGAAACTGATGAGAATGAAGACATAACATATCAATCTCTGGGACACATTTATAGCAGTGTCTAGGGGGAAATTTATAGCAATAAATGCCCACCAGAGAAGCAAGGAAAGATTTAAAATTGACACACTATCGTCAAAATTGAAAGAGCTAGAGGAGCAAGATAAAAAACTCAAAAGTTAGCAGAAGACAAGAAATAGCTAAGATCAGAGCAGAACTGAAGGAGATAGAGACACAAAAAATCCTTCAAAAAAATCAATAAATCCAGGAGCTGGTTTTTCGAAAAGATCAACAAAATGGACCACTAGCCAGATTAATTTTTTTAAAAAAGGGAGAAGAATCAAATAGATACAATAAAAAATGATAAAGGGGATATCACTACTGACTCCAAGAAATACAGACTACCATCAGAGATTACAACAAACAACTCTATGCACATAAACCAGTAAACCTGGAAGAAATGGATAAATTCCTGGACACTTGCACCCTACCAAAACTAACCCAGGAAGAAGTTGAAACCTTGAACAGACCAATACCAAGGGCTGAAGTTTAGGCAGCAATTAATAGCCTACCAACCAAAAAAACTCCAGGTCCAGATGGGTTCACAGCTGAATTCTACCAGACATACAAAGAGGAGCTGGTACCATTCCTTTTGAAACTATTTCAAACAATACAAAAAGAGGGAATCCTTCCCAAATCATTTGGAGACTAACATCATCCTGATACCAAAACCTGGCAGAGACTCTACAGAAAAAGAAAACTTCAGGCCAATATCCATGATGAACATTGATGCAAAAATCTTCAATAAAATACTGGCAAACCAATTGCAATAGCACATCAAAAAGCTTATCCACCATGATCAAGTAGGCTTCATTCCAGGGATGCAAGGCTGGTTCAACATATGCAAGTCTATAAACATAATCCACCACATAAACAGAAACAAAGACAAAAACTACGTGATTATCTCAATAGATGCAGAGAAGGCCTTTGACAGAATTCAATAGCCTTTTATGCTAAAAACTCTCAATTAACTAGGTATCGAAGGAACATATGTCAAAGTTATAAAAGCTATTTATGACAAACCTACAGCGAATATCATACTGAATGGGCAAAAACTGGAAGCATTCCCTTTGAAATCTGGTACTAGATAAGAATGACCTCTGTCACCACTCCTATTCGATATAGTATTGGAAGTTCTAGCCAGAGCAATTAGGCAAGAAAAAAAAAAGCGTATTCAAATAGGAAAGGAGGAAGTCAAATTGTCTCTATTTGCAGATGACATGATTGTATATTTAAAAGACAATAGCATCTCAGCCCAAAATCTCCTTAAACTGATAAGCAACTTCAGCAAAGTCTCAGGATACAAAATCAATGTGCAGAAATCACAAGCTTTCCTATACACCAATAACAGACTAACAGAGAGCCAAATCATGAGCAAACTCCCATTCACAATTGCTACAAAGAGGAATACAACTAGGAATACAACTAACAAATGATGTAAAGAACCTCTTCAAGGAGAACTACAAACCACTGTTCAAGAAAATAAGAGAGAACACAAACAGATGGACAAACATTCCATGCTCATGGATAGAAAGAGTCAATATTGTGAAAACGGCCATACTGCCCAAAGTAATTTATAGATTCAATGCTATCCCTATGAAACTACCAATGACCACCTTCACAGAACTGGAAAAAACCACTCTAAACTTCGTATGGAACCAAAAGAGAGCAGATAGCCAAGACAATCCTAAGCAAAAAGAACAAAGCTGGAGGTATCATGCTACCTGATTTCAAACTATACTACAAAGCTACAGTAATCAAAACAGCATGGTACTTGTACCAAAACAGATATATAGACCAATGGAGCAGAACAGAGGCCTCGGAGGCAACACCACACATCTACAGCCATCTGATCTTTGACAAACCTGACAAAAACAAGCAATGGGGAAAGGATTCCCTGTTTAATAAACGGTGTTGGGAAAACTGGCTAGCCATGTGCAGAAAGCAGAGACTGGACCCCTTCCTGACGCCTTACAC
Source organism: Cebus imitator (assembly GCF_001604975.1). Lineage (NCBI taxonomy): Eukaryota > Metazoa > Chordata > Mammalia > Primates > Cebidae > Cebus > Cebus imitator. The sequence continues at coordinate 7,613,716 of NW_016107388.1, read as the reverse complement.
TAAAATTAACTTCAGATGGATTATAGACTTACACATAAGACCTAACACAATAAAAACCTTAAAAGAAAATATAGGCAAAATCATTCAGGACATAGGCATAGGCAAGGACTTCATGACTAAAACACCAAAAGCATTGGCAACAAAAGCCAAAATAGACAAATGGGACCTAATTAAACTTGGGAGCTTCTGTACAGCAAAAGAAACAATCATTAGCGTGAACTGGCAACCAACAGAATGGGAAAACATTTTGGCAATCTACCCATCTGACAAAGGGATAATATCCATAATATATAAAGAACTGAAACAGATTTACAAGGAAAAAAAAACAAAACACACCCATCCAAAAGTGGGAGAAGAATATGAACAGGCACTCTTCAAAAGAAGACATATTTGAGGCCAACAAACATATGAAAAAATGCACATCATCACTGATTATTAGAGAAGTGCAAATCAAAACCACACTCAGGTACCATCTCACGGCATTAAAAACTCTGAAGACAACAGATGCTGGAGAGGATGTGGAGAAATAGGAACACTTTTACACTGTTGGTGGGAGTGCAAACTAGTTCGACCATTAAGGAAAACAGTGTGGTGCTTCCTCTAGGACCTAGAAATACAAATTCCATTTGACCCAGCAATCCCATTACTGGGTATATATCCAAAGGATTACAAATCGTTCTACTATAAGGACACGTGCACACCAATGTTCATTGCAGCACTGTTTACAATAGCAAAGACCTGGAACCAACCCAAATGCCCATCGACGATAGACTGGATAGGGAAAATGTGGCACATATACACTATGGAATATTATGCAGCCA
>NW_016107388.1:7602626-7612670 GCF_001604975.1 Cebus imitator | reverse complement strand
CACTGCCACATGTATACCTATGCAACAATTTTGCATGTTCTTCACATGTACCCCAAAACCTAAAATGCAATAAAATAAATAAATGGGAAAAAAATAAAAATTAAAAAAATTAAAAATAAAATTAAAATAAAAAATAATAAAAATAATAAAAAAAAAAGACATGGAACCAACCCAAATGCCCATCAATGACAGACTGGACAAGGAAAATGTGGCACATATACACCATGGAATACTATGCAGCAATAAAAAACGATGAGTTCCTGTCCTTTGTAGGGACATGGATGAATCTGGAAACCATCATTCTCAGCAAACTGACAAAAGAACAGAAAATCAAACACCACATGTTGTCACTCATAGGTGGGTGTTGAACACGTGAACACATGGAAACGGGAGGGATGCATCACACACTGGGGTCTGTTGGGGAAGGTCAAGGGAGAGACAGTGGGGTGGTGGGGAGGTCGGGGAGGGATAACATGGGGAGAAATGCCAGATGTAGGTGAAGGGGGGATGGAGGCAGCAAACCACATTGCCATGTGTGTACCTATACAACAGTCCTGCATAATCTGCACATGAACCCCGGAACCTAAAGTACAATTTAAAAAAAGCAATAAAGATTTTGTAAGTTTGTTGTACTTAAAATTAATCAATAAAAATGAATAGCTTTCTATATGTTATTATAACCTATATAAGAACATCATGAAAATAAATTTTCTAACAGTAAAAACACCTTTAAAAACTTAAATACATCTAAGATATTTTTGAAGAACAGTATAGCGTTTATTCAATTTTTGTAAAAGCATTAAAACTTTTCAAGTTAAAGACAACCCTTGAACAATGCAGGGATCGGGGCACTGACCCCTGTGTGGTTGAAAACCTGCATATAACTATTCATTTCCCAAGCTTAACTACTAATAGCCTATTGTTGAGCAGAAGCCTTAATGATAACAACAGTCAATTAACACATTTTGTACATTATATGTATTATATACTGTATTCTTACAATAAAGTAAGCTAGAGAAAATAAAATGTTATTAAGCAAATTATAAGGAACAGAAAATGTACTCACTTTTCATTAAGTGGAAGTGAATCATTATAAAGACCTTAATCCTTGGCATCTTCACATGGAGGAAGCTGAGGAGGAGGAGGTGGAGGAGGAAGAAAGGCTGGTTTTGCTACTTCAGGGATGGCACAAGCGGGAGGTTTAAAGGAGGTAGAAGAGGATGCAGGAGAGGCAGGCGCACTCAGTATAACTTCTATCAAAAAAAAACCCAGGTGTAAGCGGACCTGTGCCATTCAAAACCCTGTTCTTCAAAGGTTGACTACAGTCTTATTTAATTATCGTCAAAAAACCTCCAACAGGTTTTCTTAATGGAATTTGATATCCACGGTTTAAAGTTTTCTGGTCTATGAATATTGCAAAGAACATTTGAAAAAATAACATCATACTTAAAATTATGTTCATTAAATGTCTCTATTATTTTGATAAATCACAAATCAGTGGAAAACAGTAGAAAGTGAGGAAACAGATTCATGTAAATATGCAGTGTAATTGATAAATCTGCTATTTTAAATCAGTCAGGAATTGATCAACTATTCAAAAAAATGGCTAACAGCCATCTAGGCTTTGGGGAAAGAAAATTTAGATATATGTGTCATACTGTATACAAAAAGTAAAGTCTGGATAAATTAATGAGTAACTATAGACTGTAAAAGGAATTTTAAAAAATAATGTGGGTGTAGGAAAATATTCTCCAGTTTGGAAATAACCAACAGTTTTGACTTTATCTCAAAGGAGATCATGAACAAAATTAAAAGCCATGAACTGAAAGAACATATCTTATATGTACATATGAAAAAGAAATAACCCAATAGAAAAATCAATAGAAGTTATGAACAGATAATTTATAAAAAAGAAGCAAAAGGCTTATATACATATGAAAATATCACCAATGTCACTATCAATCTCAAATGCAATTTAAAACATAATGAAATAATGCTTTTCCTCCATGAGACTGACAAAACTTTGAAAGATTAATAATATCCTGTGTTGGCAAGGAAATGGGAAAACAGGCATTCTCATAAACTAGTGATGTGTATGATTTAGGATGGAATTTTGGAATGTAATTCGGTTGTGTCTATCAAAAACAAGTATAAAAATGTTAAGTAAAAATATATCTACTACGCATATCAAAACATCACATTGTATCCCATAAATATATATACAATCATTATATGTCAATTAAAAATAAAGTTTTAAAAAGCAAAAGCACATGTGGATATGCATAAAGATATGTGTGTAAAGATGGGTGCATGTTTTAATAGAAAAATATTGGGAGACCAAATACATCAATTAAAAAATGTTTCTGATGCATTCATCTATTCATACTAGAGCATACTAGCGAATGGCTAATAAGAATGGGATATATCTACATTTCTGATATGGAATAATTTACATGGTAGAAATATTGACATCAAAAACATAAGCTGCAGAAAGTAAGTGTAGGATAAACCATATAGTTAGAAAGAGAAAACAAAAGCAAATTAGGGTGTATACATATTTAATGTAAATTAAAGAATACACTGAAAGTTGGCACATCAAAATGTTGACTATGGGAAAGATCTTAGGTGGAATGGGAAATTAAAGGAAAACTTGCCTTTTTCTTTTTTATATCTTCCTGTCTGTCTCAGTCCATTTGTATTGCTATAAAGGAATGCCTGAGGTTGAGTAATTTATTTTAACAAAAAGAATTGTATTTGGTTCACGGTTCTGCAGGCTGTACAGGAAGCATGGCACCAGCTCCTACTTCCGGTGAGACCTCAGGCCGCTTCCACTCATGATGAAAGGTGAAGGGGAGTCAGTGTGCAGAGATCACATGGTGAGAGAGAAAGCAAGGGGGGTGGCGAGTGGGATGCCAGGCTCTTTTTTAACAATTGGATCTCATGGGAGCTAGTAGAGTGAGAGGACACCACAAAGCCATTCGTGAGGACTCTTCCCCCATGACCCAAACACCTCCCACCAGGCCCCACCTCCAACACTGGGATCACATTTCAACATGAAGTTTGGGGGCCAGATATCCCAACTACAGCACAGCACTGTCATTTACAACTTTGTAGTAAGATGAATTCACTTATAGGATTGAAAAAAAAAAAAAACAAAAACAAGAAAAGCAATCAAACTCTTCCTTAGCTAATATGTACTCTATATCTTTGAAACCTTCTAGGGAAAAATGAATAAAGCAAAATTCCAAAACAACAAGAAAGAGGTAGGTAGTGGCAAAGCTTTCAAATAGGAATATGTTACATAAGGTTTAACAAAAGCCAACCCAGTAGCTAATTTTCATTGTGCTCTATAATGTAGTTTAAAAAAAAATCAGTATGCACAGATTATAATAATCAAATATATTGTCACATTTTGCCATATTTGTTAAATATGACAACCCTCCAGAAGTAAGAACGTCCAGTTACCCAGAACTCTTCTTTGTAAAATGAGAATCAGAATTGCTGCTTTCAATGACAGGTCCCTAAAGTGGAGATGACAACCTGCTATTCTGCGGCAGCAGAAGAGAATGTCAAGGAAAACATATGCTTTGTTTAGTCCGGCAAATTCTTTACCACAACAAGTTAGGTTTCCTCTTGGTGGTCATAATTTTAAGAGCAAAGATTAATCTGACAGACAAGAAAGAAGATATATTGCAGCTTGGAAAGGAGAAAATGGAATTCAGCTAAAGAAAGAAGAGCAGGCTGAACACTGGCCTCATCACTCATGCACTGTAAAGCAAGACTCTCTCAAGTGTTTTGTTATAAATTAGGAAGGAACACAGTGCTTTTCACTAAATGCCTCAAGAAGAAAAATCACATTTTTAAAATCAGTGCTGGGAGATGCTTGAAAAATAGGAGTTACAGATTATGAGCATACAATATGGTAAGTAAAATCCCTCCAAATGCAAATCCAAACTGGAGTGTGAGACTGCTAACAACTTCTTTGGAGCTTTCAGTCTTTTTGTCCCATTCTTCAGTCTTTTTGTCCCTATATGAAACTGAATAGTAAATTATTATCATATCTGGAAAGTAATTTTATTGTCTAAACATCTAGAGGTAAAAAAACACACACGGTAAAAGAAAAAAACAAAAGCATTGACGTTAAGACATCGTTGTATTAAAAAATAAGAGAGATTTTCTGTTTTCAAATCAAGGGTTTTTTTCTTCTCTCCACAAAGTTATGGAATTGAAAAGATGGCTAGAGAGGGGATGAGAAGCATGGGCCAGGTTTGTGGTGACCACAGAGCAGATCCTTGGCCTATACCTGGGTCATTCTGCTGTTTTCTGTCCCTTCTCCAAGTGCCCCATTACCTTAGCAAAGCTTCAAGCATAGCTTGATTCTTCAGTAACCATCACAAGAAATATGCTTTCAAATTGTTGTCTTTTCTTATTTTTTTTTCTTTCCCAATGGCTCAGATGGGTTCCCTGGTGAATTTCTCCACTGATATATTACTAGCATAGTTGATATGTGCCAGCAATATGCAATATAGTCCTAGCAGAATGTCTGCATACCAGTGTGACACAAACACCATGACCCCCATCACATTAACAACCGCTATGCAATGGAGAAGACATCTACCAGACGCTGTTCCCCATCATCTCCACAGTCCCAGGAGAAAGTCTGTTCATCCTCACAGTGTGTTCTCAATACACAGGTTTGTGTTCTGAAACTAGCTATTTTCTTATACTCACAATTTGGTAAGAACTCTTTTCGCCTGTTTGCACAAACTATCTGAGCCAAATAAATGTACCTGGAAACTCTTTCTCTGGCCAATGAGGAGAACACCATGATCAACCAAAGGTAATTTTTCTATTTCTGTTTAGATTTTACTGATATCAAAAATCCAGTTCTCTAACTGGATTTCCTGACTGACATGCTTAAGTGAGATTATCTTCACTTTCAACATCTTCATCTTCAGTTTTCTAAACCAGGTCACATTCTGAGGAACTAGGGGTTAGGACTTAAACTTCTGACACAATTCAGTCCATCACACTCTTCATGTTTTCAGGAACTTTCCTTATGCTCCCTCAATTACTTACTGCCTTTTCCATTCTTCAGTTAGCTTATGCATCCTATGCTGCCCTACCTGGGCAGGTCTTATTCCATGCGCCCTACCATGCCTACACATATTGAAAGCCCTTATTCTTCACCGAAGACCTAACTCAGCTACACTTTCCATCCCTCCAAAAAGACTTAATCATGCCTTAGTCTGTGTTACCATTGTTCCATTCTTTTATAATTGGATTTGTCAAACTGTGTCTGCTAAAGCTTTTTTTTTTTTTTTTTTTTTTTTTTTTTTTTTTTTTTTTTTTTTTGAGACGGAGTTTCGCTCTTGTTACCCAGGCTGGAGTGCAATGGCGCGATCTCGGCTCGCCGCAACTTCCGCCTCCTGGGTTCAGGCAATTCTCCTGCCTCAGCCTCCTGAGCAGCTGGGATTACAGGCACGTGCAACCATGCCCAGCTAATTTTTTGTATTTTTAGTAGAGACGGGGCGGACGGTCTCGATCTCTTGACCTTGTGATCCACCCGCCTCGGCCTCCCAAAGTGCTGGAATTACAGGCTTGAGCCACCGCGCCCAGCCTGTCTGCTAAAGTTTTATTCTGTATGCTTGTCTTCCATTAGCTGATGGGTGATGTCCTCAGGGCGAAGCATAGTTCCTATTTTACAGGAAGTGATCAGTGCATGTGTTGAATGAATAAATCAATCATAACTCCTGAATGATTCTTAATTTTTTAAATAATTATTAATATCCTCTTGTTACCCTAAAGAGCATTTTTGTATATATCCTCTTAGGCAAGAGAGGATTTGGTGCCTAAAGGTATCAAGAAACTTACCAGGGACTTGGTAAACTGTGCAGAAAATGCAGGAAAACTCCCCACAAGTTGTTAGAGGGAACATTTATAGTTGGTAGAATACATTTTCATTTTCTTGGTGTCTTAGGGAAAAATAATGTGGGAATTGCCTTAATTGTTTATGGAAATTAGATTGCTTTGTCCCTACCTAAAACACTTCCTTAATTATACTCACTCCTAAAGTACTACTTTCTTACCCAGACAGAAATAAATTACTTTTACCTCTTAAAATCATAACACAGCACTGTATGTTCCAGAACCGTATGACTATTTCTCAGACCTTTGCTTTTCTATTAGCTACAACATGCAGAGAGTTCCTAGAGTTTTAGTGCTAGGTATTCAATCGAAACTTATTGCAATTTCAGTTTCCTGCCAAATGATAATCTCATGCCCAAGAATTACCTCTGGGAGACTGCTGTGACAGACACTGCCGAACCCCAGGCAGCAGGTGACAAATGATCGCATGATGACATCTGACCGCTCACAGTAAGAAAAGTGACATCAAGATTATTTTCCCCTCCAAATTCCAAATTCTGCATTGAATCTTCTGCAATTTAAAACTAGCTAAATTTTGAGCCATAGCCAAGTCTGCAGTTCAGGAAACATGTTGAGGCCTTGCTAGAGCCATAATAATCAGTAATGTGGAATCCCACCGCAGCCAGTGGCAAATCCATCCTTAGCTCAGTCTTAAGGTTAAGTCCATTCTTTAGCTCAGGCTAAAATATTTGGAGTCATTCTTGAGTCCCGTTTTCTCTCACCAACACTTCCAATCTTTTCAACTCTTTAAAGAAATCCTACTGGTTTTACATTCAATCTATATATAATTCTCTTCTCTCTCTAATGTTACCACTAGCTATTACCACCCTATGCTTGAATTAATGCAGCGACTTGCTAAATGAAATGTTCCCCTGCTTCCACCCTTTAATTCTCTAAAGAGAAGCCAGAGTATTTGTCTTAAAATGTAAATCAGATCAAGTCACTCCTCTGTTCAAAAAGCCTTGCCATGCCTCCTCCCATCTAAGTCTGAGTAAACCCCCAATTTTTCTAATGCCTACCTGGGGCAAAGCATCCTCCTGCATTAGTGCTGTCCCAGCTGCATCCTGTGACCCAACGCTCTTCCTCCAAGCTCTTCTCTTATATTCCTTCACATTCTCCAAGTATAGGTTTAGATGTCACCTTTGAAATGAGGTTGACCCTGACCACACTATTTAAATCACAGGCTGTCCCTCGCACTGTACTCTTATTTCCCCTGCTCTGCTCCGTTTTCTATTATTCGTAGCACTTATTACCTTCTAACATACAAAGTAATTTCCTTATTCATTAGGCAATTCTCTTTTGTCTATCATTTTCTGCCAACACAGAGACCTTCTCAGGGCAGTTATCCAAGTCTGTGTTGTTCACTGATGCCTCGTTAGTACCTAAAGCAGTATCCAACTCAATATTTCTTGAATGAATGCAAGAATTCAAGATAGTTATGTAAACTATTATGTGTTGGCTGAATTGCACCTAGAATTCTAGATGCAGTTCTCAGTGGGCCGAAACTCTGGACTGATCTGACTCTTTGGACCTTGCACTGAAACCTGCCCTACCTGGTGGTAATTCTCTCTATCTTCCTGATGATCACACAACTACTAATATTTTGAGATTACTACTAGGTTTTGTGGTAAGTTGAGTACATCATTTTGTTGAATCCTCATAATATCTCAGCAAGGCAGGTAATATTAGCCCCATTTTGCAACTAGTGAACTGAGACTCAGGAAGGTTATAAAACATTTCCAAGTCATAAAACTAACAACACATCTGTGATTTCAGCCCAGATTTATCAGACTTGCAAGCCCATCCCTCTTTGCCACTATACTAAACTGTCTTCCTCTCTATGCTAAGTTCTTTTCTTTAGAAAATGGTACTATTTGAGGTTTAGGAAGAGATATGGTTTTGGGGTCGGAAAATCCAGATTTGAATTACATATTTGCTGTGCAATTTACATATTTGCTGTGCAAATATGTCACTCAGATCTCTGATCTCTTTATTCTCATACATAAAATGAAAACAAAATGTTTGCTTTGCACCTAATGGGCCAGGTCACTATGACAAAACACAAAAAACACATTATAAAATTGTAAAGTTCTGTTCAACATAAGATTTTCATTTTAAGAGATGCATTCCTTGGTACCTGCGGCTAATATTTGGCACAGAAAAGAACTGATCAAAAAGCAACGATGTCAATGAATACTGATTTCAAGTCAGGTATGTAAGAAGCTGGAAAGTAATCACTTCATCTCAAGTCCTAACAAGTAAAAACTGAACAAACTGACAAGTCAGCAAGTATTCTTAGCTCTATCGGAGAAGTAAAACGTCAGTGGGCAAACTGCTGATCCCACAATTGGAAAGACAGAAAGGCAAACACAAGAATCATAACTTACAGGAGCAGAAACCCTCAAGCGGAAACCTCCAAGAGAACACATCCATGGGTAGGACAACCTGAATCGTAAATGAGAAGTTAGTTTCTGGGGACTCAGTGTGGACAAGGCTGAAAGAGAAAAACTCCAGGGGCACCCAGTCATAGGTTGACCTCCCCATTTTTGTGAGCTTTATCTCCTGGAGCTTTACTAGGTTTTCATACTAAATATTAAAGAAAAATCCCCTCATGCCATGCCTCCAGCAAAGGAGGGAAACAGGAAACATTTTAAGGTATGCGAAAGCACTGTGTTCTTAACAAGGTCTACTGTCCAGAGAAACTAGCTAACCTCAGACAAACCTCGGTCATTATTAGAGCCTAACTGATCTGGGGGAAAGGATGATATCCAACTCTAGCCTCCTCTAGCCTTCCACACAGGGGTGAAAAATACCCAACTTCAACCCACTCTAGTCATTTCTGACCCACCTAAGCAGGGATCGAGAGGGAGCATAACTGGGAAATATTTGTGAAGTTCACAATCTAGAGGCACAGGCTTGCTAAAAGACTAAAATCTAATCAGAGGACCATAGTACACTCTTCCCCTCCTGAATGCCTTACCACCGCAATACTAAAGGCCTATTTATAGCAGTTCCTTTTACCCAGTGCGTAATATATGACTGTCAAGATAAAATATCAAGGCATACTAAAAGGCCAAAAAAAGTTTAAAGAGACAGAGAAAGCATCAGAACTAGTATTAGATATGACAGGGATGTTGGAATTATCAGACTGGGAATTTAACACAGCTGTGATTAATATGCTAAGGGCTCTAGTAAAGTAGGAAATGTGTAAGAACAGACGGACAATGTAAGCAGAGAAATAAAAATCCTAAGAAACAAAAAGAATACTAGCAATAAAAAACACTATAATAGAGAAAGCCATTGCTGGGTTTATTGACAGACTGGACACAGCTGAGGAGAGAATCTCTGAACTTGAAGATATGTCAATAGAAAGTTCCAAATCAAAAAATTAATGAAACAAACTGCAAAAATGGAGCAGAATATCCTAGATCTATGAGACAACTACAAAAGATATTAACATATTCATACTAACGGAAAGATAAGGAGAAGAAATAAAGAAAAACAGAAAAATATGTGACACAATAATGACTGAGAATTTCCCAAAATCAATGTCAGACACCAAAACACAGATTCAGGAAGCTCAGAGAACATGAGGCAGGATAAATGTAAAACACACACACACACATACACACACCCCCCTAAACATAACATACTCAAACTGCAGAAAATAAAGGCAAAGAAAAAGTCTTGAAAGACGTCAAAGGGAAAAAATACCTTACCTGTGGGGAAGCAAAGGTAAAAATTGCATCTGACGTCTCAAAAACTACGGAACCAAAAAGAAAGTAGAGTGATATATTTAAGATTTTGAGAGAGAAAAATAAACATAACCTAGAATTCTGTACCTGGCAGAATTATCTTTCAAAAGTGAAGGAGAAATAAAGATTTTCTTAGACAAACACTGAAGGAATTGGTAGCCTTGCATCAATGTGCCTTGCATAAATATTACAGAAAACTCATCAGAGGAAGAATTGTGTGTCAGAAACTCAGATCTACATAAAGAAAGGAAGAGTATCAGCGAAGTAATAAGTGAATGTAAAATAAACACTTTTTTAATCCTTAATTGATCTAGTAGATACAATTTGTTCAAAAAATAATAGCAATATATTCATATATATA
>NW_016107388.1:7552491-7602383 GCF_001604975.1 Cebus imitator | reverse complement strand
TTCTTCAGCCACATGGAACTCTGAGTCCATTAAACCTCTTTCTCTTGTAAACTGCCCAATCTCAGGTATGTCTTTATCAGCAGGATGAAAACTGACTAATAAGCTTATGAATAAGTGAAATAAATGACAGAAATTAAAAAGAGGGGTGAAGGAATTAGAATAAAGTACCTGGCATTATCTATAAAGCAGTAGAAGGTTATTTGAAAGAAGACGTGGATTAGTTGTACATATATATTGCAAACTTTAGAGCAACCACTGAAAGAAGCATGACTGGTGTGTTAAGAAAGAAAGAAAATGGAATCACTTGCAATGCTCAATTAAAACCACAAAAAGAATGGAAAACAAAGAGAAACAATAAGGGCACATAACAAAATCAATAACAAATATAGTAGATAGTAGACCTACTGTATTAATAATTACATTAAACACCAATAATCAGATTAGATCAAAAAACATGGTGCAATTTTATGTTGTCAAAAAGAAGTCCACTTCAACTGTAAAAACAAATATAGATTAAAAGTAAAGAGATGGAGAAAGATGTAAAAGATATATTGTTAGCACTAATCAAAAAAAGGTGAGAATAGCTATGTTAATTTCAGACCAAACACACTTCAGAGCAAAAAAAGATATCAGAGATTAAATGGCATAAATGCATGTTTTTCTCCAAAAAAAAATATAAAGTCCTATATGTAACTATAGTTGGAGATGAGGGTCTCTAATAGAGCAGTTAAGGTTAAATGAGGTAATAAAATTGTGGTCTGATAGGATTAGTGGTCTAATCTAATCCTAATTTATTCCTAAACCGATAGCCCTCATCAGAAACTGAATTTGCCAGCACCTTGGCCATAGAATTCTAGCAGCCAAGACTGGGGTAAAAAAAAAAATGTCTGTCATTTAAGCTACCCCGTTTGTAAATATTTTGTTATAGCAGCCCAAGCAGACAGGGATAAAGGCACTGCATAATGATAATTGATTTTCCAAGAAGACATAAAATCATTGTGTATACACGTAAAACTAGAGCATCAAAATATATAAGGTGAAAACTGATAGAACTGTAAAGAGAAATAGATGAACCCACCATTATACAGGTATTAATCGACTTACGACCTATCCAACATACAACAATTCGACTTTACGACCACAATCGCTAGCCACGACTGCTCCGCGTCTGGCAGCACAAACGTTGCCCAGCTGGGCGTACGACAGTGCGGACCAGCTTCCGGCAGCACTACCATCTCCGCGTGCATATAGCCTACTCAACTTACGACCAAGTCGTGTTACGACTGGTCTGTCGGAACCAATCGTGGTCGTAATTCAAGCACTAGCTGTAGTTGAAGACTTTAAAGCCTCCCTATCAGAAATGGACAGATCCAGCAGGCAGAAAAGCAGTAAGCACAAAGTTGATCTAAGCAGCATCATTATCAACCACCTGTATATAACGGACATGTGTGGACCACATCAACCAACAATAGCAGAATATACCTTCTTCTCAAGCTCATACAGAACATTTAGCAAGATAGATCACATCCTGGTTTATAAATCACACCTTAACAAATTTAAAACAATGGAAATAATTAAATATTTGCCCTCAAAATACAGCGAAATTAAACTAGAATTCAATAACAGGAAGACGACTGAGCAATTCCGAAATATTGGGTGATTAAACAAAACACTTTTAAATAGCATGTGAGTCAAAGAAATCTCAAGATAAATTTTTAAATATTTTGAACTAAATGAAAAACACAACTTAACCAAAATATATGGGAGACAATAAAAGCAATGCTTAGAGGAAAATGTATAGCATTGAATACATATATTAAAAATAAGAAAGATCTAAAATTAATAATTTGAGCTTTCATCTTAGGAAACTAGGAAATGAAGGACAAATTAAATCTCTAATAAGCATAATAAATAATAAAAATTATAACAGAAATCAATGAAATTAGAAACAGTAAATTATAGAGAAAGTCAATGAAACTAAAGGTGCATTCTTTGACAAGATGAATAAAATTGATAAATCTTTAACCAGGGTAATTAAAAGAAAAATGAATTACTAATATCAAAAATAAAAAAGGAGCCATTATCACAGATACCATGAACATTAAAAGGATAGCAAAAGGAATATGATGAAAAACTCTATACCTGCAGATTTCATAGCCTAGATGAAAATGACCAATTCCTTGAAAGGCACAATCTGCCAAAACTCACACAAGAATAAAGAGAATAAAGAGCCCTATATCAATTTTAAACATTGAAAAAATAATAGCCTTCTAAAACAGAAAGCACCAATCAGCCTAGCTGGGTTTATTGGTGAATTGTACAAAATATTTGAGAGAGAGATTATACCAGTTCTCTACAATCTCTTTCAGGAGACAGAAACAGAGGGACCACTTCCTAATTCATTCTATGAATCCAGCATTATCCTAATATTAAAATGAGGCAATGACATTGTAAGAAAAGACCAATATCTCTCATAAAACACTCAAGAAATTAGCAGCATATCAAATCCAACAACATATAAAAAGAGTAACATATTACAAGCAAGTAGGATTCATTTCAGGTAGGCAAGTCTGTTTCAACATTCAAAAATCAATTAATATAACTCATTATATTAAGAGACTAATGAAAAAAATCAAATAATCTTATCAATAGATGCAGAAAATGCATTTGATGAAATCCAACACATGTGTATGATAAAACTCTCAGTAAAGGAGGAACAGAGGGGAATTTCTCAACTTGATTAATAATATCTATAAGTCAGCTAACATTACGTACTAGTGAGAAACTAGTAGATTTCCTGTTACGATCAGGAACAAGGCAAGGATGTCCCCTCTTACCCCTGCTTTTCAACATTATATTGGAAGCCGTAGCTAATGCAATAAAAAAGGAAAAGGAAATAAAAGGTTACAAACAAAGAAGGAAGGAAAGAAAGAAAACTTTGTTCATAGATGACATGATGGTCTATTCAGAAAATCCCAAGAAGTTAGCAAAAAACCTTTTGGAACTCAACAGAAATTATAGCAATGTTGCAAGATACCAGGTTAATGTCAGTGACTTTCCATAAATCAGCAATGAACTAGTGAACTTTGAAATTAAAATTACAGCACAGTTTGCATTAGCTCCCCTCAAAAATAAAATACTTAGGTATAACTCTAACAAAATATGTATAAGATCTATATATGGAAAACTAAAAACTCTGAAATCAAAGCAGAATGAAATAAATGAAGAGGTATTCCATGTTAATCAATAGAATGACTCAATGTTGACAAGATGGCAGACCTTCTCAACTTCATCTATAGATTCAACACAATTCCAATCAAAATTCCAGCAAGTCATTTTGTATATTTCAACAAACTAATTCTGAAGTTTATGTAGAGAGTCAAAAGATAAAAAATAGCCAGCATAATATTGAAGGAGAAAAACAAAGTTGGAAGACTGACAATACTTGACTTCAAGACTTACATAAAGCTACCATAATTAGAGAGTATAGTATTGGCAAAAGAAAAGACATGTAAATCTATGAAGCAGAAAAAAGAGCCAAGAAATAGTCCCATATTTATGTAGTCAACTGATCTTAGGCAACAGAACAAAGGCAATACAATGGAGAAAAGGAGAAAGAGTATTCTTTTCAGTAAATAGTGTTGAAACAACCTGATTTCCACATGCAAAAACAAAAAAAAAAAGAGAGAGAGAGACACATAGAGAATCTAGACACAGATCTTACACTCATCACAAACTCAAAGTGGATCATAGGCCTAAATTAGGAACAACACAAAACTATAAAACTCTTAAATGATAACATAGGAAAAAAAACCTAGATGATCTTGGGCATGATGATGACTTTTTAGATACAACACCAAGGCATGATCAATGAAAGAAAAAATTGATAAACTGATCTGCACTAAAGTTAAAAACTGCTGCTCTGTGAAAGCCACTGTCATGAGAATGGGAAGATAATTTACAGAAAAGAAGAAAATATTTACATCGAAAAAGGTACTGTTACCTAAAATGTACAAAGAACATTTAAAGCTCAACAATAAGAAAACAAAAAGGCTGGTTAAAAACTGAGCACAAGACGTGAACAGGCACATCACCAAAGAGTATTTACAGATGGACAATAAACATATGCTTGGATGTTCTACCTCACATATCATTAAGGAAATGCACACTAAAACAATAGTGAAATATTGCTGAAATACATCCCCATGAGAATGGCCAACATCTAAAACACTGACACCACCAAATAGTGGTGAAGATATGGAGCAACTGCCATCATCCAAGACTGGGAGAAAAGAAATGTCTGTCATTTAAGCTACCCTGTTTGTCACATTTTGTTATGGCCACAAACAGGTTAGCTTAAATGACAGACATTTCTTTTATGTGGCCATAACTAATGCGACAAACAGGGTAGCTTAAATGACAAAATGACAATTAAAATGACGATTTTGTATTTGTGGAAATACAAAATGGTACAGCAGCTTTGAAAGACAGTTTAGCAGCTTCTGACAAAGTTAAACATACTTTTAACATGTTATCCAGAAATTGATCGCCTTGGTATTTACTCACATGAAATGAATAATTATATCCACACAAAAAAACCTGTACACAGATATTTACAGTAGCTTTATTCATAATTGCCACAACTTGGAAGCAAATAAGATGTCCTTCAATAGGTGGGTGGATCAATAACTCTGGTACGTCCAGACAATAGAACAGTATTTGGTGATAAAAAGAAATGAGCTAATAGCCACTAAAAGACATAGAGAAAACTTAAATGCATAATTATTAAGAGAAAGAAGCCAATCTGAAAAGGCTATATGCCATACAAATTAAACTACATGACATTCCGGAAAAGTCAAAACTAAAAAGATAATGAAAGGATCAGTGGCTGTCAAGGGAGGGAGAGTTGAATAGGCAGAGCACAAAGGATTTTTAGGGCAGTGAAAATATTATGTACAATTCTATAATGGTGAAAACACTTCATTATACATTTGTCCAAACCCATAGAACGTACAGCACCAACAGTGTAGAGCACCTAGAGGGGATCATGATGTGTTAATGTAGGTTAATGGATTATAACAAATGCATTACTCTAGAGGGGATTTTTATAGTAGGCAGGATAGTGTCTACTTGGGGACAGAAAGTATATGGAAAATCTCTGTACTTTCTGCTGAAGTTTTCTGTGAACATAGTAGTCCTGTAAAAAGTAAAGTCTATTTAAAAATGAAAGGACTGTAGTCTGTTTCTGCTGTAATAAAAATATGCATTTTTTTAACAACAGATGCTAGTGAGGCTGCAGAGAAAAGGAAATGTTTATACACTGTTGGCGGGAACATAAATTAGTTCAACCACTATAGAAAGTAGTTTGGAGATTTGTCAAATAATTTTAAAAAGAGCTACCATTTGACCCAGCAATCCCATTACTGGGTATACACCTGTATTAGTCGATTCTCATGCTTCGATAAGGAACTGCCTGAGACTGCATATATTATAATTTTTCTCCAAGTATTAGCACAGTATCTCTAAATTGTTTACTTCTTAAAAAAGAAATTGAAAGTAATTTAAAGAAAACACTGGGTAGAACAACCTACACAAATTTTAGATTTAAGATTTCTTTATTGCATTCTTAGAGTCTCAGATACGCTAATGTGCACTGAGAATCTCTAGGACATCTTTACAATCCAGTATTTCCCAAGCAAGTTTGACCAATGATTTTTTTTTTTTAATCATGGAACAGTTTCCCAGGGCTGGGGAGGTCTCAGGAAACTTACAGTTATGATGGAAGGGGAAGCAAACACATCCTTCTTCACATAGCAGCAGGAAGGAGAAGAATGAAAGCTGAGCAAAGCGGAAAGCCCCTTATAAAATCATCAGATCTCATGAGAATTTACTATCGCAATAATGGTATGGGGGAAGTGCCTCCATGACTCAATTACCTCCCACTGGGTTTCTCCAAATAACTACGCATTAGGGGATTATGAGAACTACAATTCAAGATGAGATTTGGGTGGGGACACAGCCAAACTATATCAACACCCAAAGGAATATAAATCGTTCTACCAAAAGAACACACTTCTTTGCAGCACTATTCACCATAGTAAAAACATGGAATCACTAGTGGACTGGATAAAGAACATGTGGTACATATACACCACTGAATACTATTCAGCCATAAAAATGGATGAAATCACGTCCTTTGCAGTAACATGGCTGCAGCTGGAAGTCCTTATACTAAGCAAATTAACACAGAAACAGAAAACCAAATACCACACATGTTCTCATTTATGACTGGGAGCTAAACATTAGGTACTCATGGACATAAAGATGGCAATAATAGACACTGAGGACTACTAGAAGCAGGAGGAAGGAATGGGGAAGGATTGAAAAATTAACTTGTGTACTATACTCACTATCTGGGTGATGGAATTATTCATATCCTGAATCTCAGCATCACACACTCTACCCATGTAACAAACAGGTACATGTAACCCCAAATCTAAAGTAAAAGTTGAAACTATAAAAAAGATAAAAATAAATTTCTAAATATTTTTAAATGTCTATCATGACATCTATGACATCTGGTAAGAATCTTTAATAAGATATAGTCACAAAGCAAATATAAAAACTATGGGACACCTATCAGTTGTCTAATTTTTCAAGTGCAATAAATAGCAAATATTGTTTTTTTTCCTGCAAGTATTAGCACAATATTCTCTAAATTGCTTACTTCTTAGAAAAAAGAATTGAAAGCATTTTTTAAAAAGAAAACAGTGGTTAGAACAACCTAGACAAATTTTAGATTTCTTTAAGATTTCTTTATGGCATTCTTAGAGTCTCCGTCATGCTAATGTGCACTGAGAATCTCTAGGATGTGTTTACAATCCAATATTTCCCAAGCAAGTTTGACCAATGATCTTTTTTTAAATCATGGAACATCAAATACTATCTCACAAGACAACAGTGTCCAGAGGAAAACAGTTTGAGAATGCTGACCAAGACTAGCCATTTATTAAAATGCAGACAGACCACAGGAGTTCACTGTTGAACGCACTATAGTGCAACTCCAGGGATTTCTCTCATTGGAAGTAAGTAGGACAGTATCATCATTAGCAAAAAAGTGACTCATCAGAAACAAGAGACAGAAGAAATAGTTGCCGTAATATTTTTAACAGAGGAAAAAACAGCTTCTCATCTAATTCATGTGTTTTTTCAAAACTCAGACTGGAGGCAGAAATTGACAAGTGACTATAATTCACAAGGAAGATAAAGAAAAACTATTCTGTCAAGTATTTGAACTCCTGGGAAAACGTAGACATTATTAGAATTCATTGGAAAAAAGATATTGATAGTTACAACTATCTGGGATCTCTTCAACGACTTAAGTTTCTAAAGGAGAACCTGCTTGTTTCCCATAGCTGTTTTCAAAAGAAGACAACCAATCTTTTGTAAGGGGGCAGGTAAAAATATTAATTAAACCAAAAACGATCATTTAAGTCTGCATATAGTGTATATTCTAATAAGACAGAAAATAATATAAGACAAAATGAGTCGTAGCCTTAGCCAGTGAGACAGGCCAGGTCCAGCACAACCTAATTTTTCAAGGCTGCAGCAAAGACTCCTGAGCAGCATTATACCCTGCTCATGGCCGGAACTGTAACAATGGCTCTAACTAGTCTCCAGATGCAGATTGGTCTCTGTACTGGATTGAATGGTGTCCCCTCAAATAACATATCTCCATGAAGGGATGAATGAAGAAAATGTAGTACATATATACACAATGGAATATTATTTATTCAGCCATAAATAGAATAAAATCCTGTCATTTGCGGCATCAATGGAACTGGAGGACATCATAAGTGAAATAAGCCAGGCACAGAAAGACAAATATTGAATGTTCTCACTCCTATGTGGGAGCTAAAAAAAAAATAGAAGAACTCATGGAGAGAGAGAGTAGAAGGATGGTTACCAGACACTAGGAATGGTAGTAGGGAGGAAAAGTGGATTTTTCAATGGGTACAAAAACACAGTTAGGAGAAATAAGATTTAGTGTTCAGTAGCACAATCAGGTGACTATAGTTAATTTATTATGTGTTTCAAAATAGCTAAAAGAGTGAAATTGGATTGTTCCAATTGGACTGGTATTAAAATATCATATGTACTCCATAAATATGCACAGCTATTATATATCTGTAATAATTTCTTAAAAATCCTATCTACCCAGAAACTGTAAATGTGACCTTATTTAGAAGCAGTCTTTGCAGGTGTAATCAAATTAAGATGAGACCATACTGGTATGACGTAGACTTTAAATCAAATATGACTGATGTCCTTCTAAGTAGAGGGAACTTTGACACACACGCAAATAACACCATGTGAAGTCAGAGGCAGGGATTGAAGTGATGCATTTACAAGAACACCGAGGACTGCCAACAACCACCATAAGGTGGACAGAGGCATGGAACACATTCTCCCTCTGCGCTCTCAGAAAGACCCAACCCTGTCTTAATTTAGGATTTCTGGCCAGCAGAACTGTGAGGGAATCAATTTCGGAGGTCTTAACCCCATTTGTGAAACTTTGTTGCAGCACTCCTAGGAAATAAATACAATCTCAGACTGGGTTTTAGAAAAACATTCCAACCTGATTGCTGCATTTTCTTACTAGCTCCTTTTAACTAAAATGTGGAGGCCTCTTGGCAAAGTGTGCCCACTATGGCCATTTTTGGCTGTGGTTATGCTTACCAACATCCACCCCACTCACCACCCCCAAAGCCGGTCCACCTTGTGAGAGCCAGAGATGTACCATTGACTAGAATTTTAGAGCCCTCTGAGTGTCTGTGCCCTGAGGCTCTCATCTGTTTTAAGGTGAGAGGCTTGAGTTTGTTCTGGAACTAAACTTGGATAAAGGAGCTCTATCATAACTGGCAGCAAAGAAGATGGACTTTATTTTATGCCAACTTCTGGCTGACATCTAAGAGACAACAGTTTGTTGTTTATGTTTTTATTTTTCTTTAACTGAACTGCTGGCCAGCTCATGATTTGATCAGCCCATGAGCTCTAATGTCAATGACATTCTCATTGCTGAGAATGACATTGAAGAGAAAGCATTTAAAGGCCAGAGGCTCCAGATGGCATGGAAAACACAGTTGATGGCAGGAACACAGGGACTGTGCTCTGATTACCAGAAGAAGCCTGAGGCAGCATAGATAGATTTCATGATGACTTGGCTCAGGAATCCTCTTTGCCCAAGTGGAAGTGCTCCAACATGTATGGTCACAAGAAATGTTTTCAAGGAAACTTTGGACAGCTGTTTATGAATAAGGTTGCAGTTTCAAAACAATGAAAACCATTTGTTTTGTGTTTTCTTCAGTCTGAAAACATGTGACACCAAAGCCTGAGGAACTGGAAGAACTCACAAAAGTCTAATTCACAAAAATCCTACGGATCTCTGGAGAATTTTGCTTGAGACAGTGCTTCTGGAACAAAAGAGGTGATTTTTGCATTTACATTTGGAAGCTATTATAATGACTCCATACATCATGCCACCCCAAATAGAAATCTCAACTAAATTTCATTTAATATTACAACATAGAAGATTAGGCTGTGGGGCTTGATGGCACATTTCTTTCAGTTATTTTTTGAAATAACTTAATGGTGATAGGAAAGGAATGGGAGTGACCCTTTTGGGTATTTTCTGTAATCATTTTTAGACATTTTATATTCGTTATGAAATAAAGTTTACATCCATCATGGAAGACACAAGAAGGAAAAGCGGGAGGGATGGAAGGAGAAAGAAAATTATGCAGCTAGTAAAAAGTACTAGAAATGAAATATTGGTAATATGTGGAACAGAATCTGAAGTCCATATCAGAAGCAGGAGATATTCTTCTATGAAAGCTAAAGCCACTTACTGTTTTGACTATAGTAAGAATATTGGCTCTGGGAATAAAATGAATGTCTTTTGTCATGACCATATTCTTTATTTTTTAAAGTAAAATTTTCAAAAAATTTTCTTTTTTTGTATTTCTGTAAGGTCAGTGGCAATTTTCCCTTTTTCATTTCTAATTCTATTTATTTGGATCTTTTCTCAGTTTTTCTTTATTAGTCTAGCTAGTGATCTGTCAATCTTATTTATTCTTTCAGAGAACCAACTTGGCAGGTGTGGTGGCTCACACTTATAATCCCAGCACTTTGGGAGGCTGAAGCAGGCAGATCACAAGGTCAGGAGTTTGAGAACAGCCTGGCCAACACAGTGAAACCCTGTCTCTACTAAAAGTGCAAAAATTAGCTAGGCGTGGTGGTGTGCGCCTGTAATCCCAGCTACTCGGGAGGCTGAGGCAGGAGAATCACTTGAACCCAGGAGGCGGAGATTGCAGTGAGCCAAGATCATGCCACTGTACTCCAGCCTGGGCAACAGAGCTAGACTCTATCCAAAAAAACTTTGGTTTCATTGCTCTTTTGTATGGATTTTCGTGTCTCAATCGGTTGAGCTCTGATTTTGGCTATTTCTTTTTTTCTGCTAGCTCTGCATTTGGTCTGCTTTTACTTTCGAGTTCCTCTAGGTGTGATGTTAGGTTGCCAGTTTGAGATCTTTCTAATTTTTTGTTTAATGGAGGCATTTAGTGCTATAAACCTACCCCTTAACACTCCTTTAGCTGTGTCCCAGAAATTCTGCAATGAGGTATCTTTGTTTTCATTAGTTTGAAATGATTTTTTAAAAAATTTCTGCCTTAATTTCATTGTTTACTAAAAAGCCATTTGGGAGAAGGTTGTTTATTTTTTATGTAACTGTATGGTTTTAAGCAATCTTCTTGGTATTGATTTCTATTTTTATTGCACTGTGGTCTGAGAGTGTGGCTTGTATGACATTGGTTTTTTAAAAATCTGTTGAGAATTGTCTTGTGATTGAACATGTGGTCAATCTTAGAATAAGTGCCATGCGCAGATGAGAAGAATATATATTCTGTTGTTATTGGGTGGAGTGTTCTGTAGATATCTGTTAAGTCTGTTGGGGGCTGTTATTTCCCAAATATCTTTGTTAGATTTCTGCCTTGATAATCTAACACTGTTCAGTGGGGTGCTCAAGGTCCCCACTGTTCTTGTATCGTTATTTAAATCTTTTCACAGGTCTCTAAGAACTTATTCTATGAATCTGGGTGTTCCAATGTTGGGTGTATATATATTTATGGTAATTATCTCTTCTTGTTGAATCAAGTTATCTGTCATTACGTAACACCCTTCTTTGTCTTTTTTGATCACTGTTGGTTTAAAGTCTGTTTTGCCTGAAACAGGAATAGCAACTCCTGCTCTTTGGTGTTTTCCTTTGCTTGATAGACATTTCTCCATTCTTTTACTTTGAGCCTGTGGGTATCATTGCATGTGTGTTGTGCTTCTTGAAAACAGCATACAATGGGTCGTGCTTTGTTATGCAGCTTGCCACTCTGCACCTTTAAGTGGGGCATCTGGCCCATTTATGTTTGAGGCTATTATCTTTTTACATAAAAAATGCAGTCAAGTAATATTGGAATCAGAGTGCACAATAATGAAGTGTGTAAATATAGGTTTTACTTGGAACCCATGTCCCAATTATTGTCCAGAGCCCTTGATAACTGGCCATATAGAGAGGTAAAATGATACCCATAAGAATTACATGGTAGATATAAACTGTTAAATTTTTAAAAATTTCTTATAAACATTAATAAGCAATATAGTTAATCCACTCCCTTTAGGAATCTTAAAGACATTCTTTTTGCTATTGTTAACTAATTTGTCAATTTTTTTCTTATGTAATTCCTATTTAGTGTGATATGCAATGGCTATGAAAATGAACTATTCTATTTAGCTTGTTTGCCTTATAGCCTTGTAAGAGATCTATCATAAAATAAAAGGCATGCCATGCCCCTTTCATTCACTCATTTTCTGCATTTACTTTCATTTATTTAAAATGTTGAGGAAATCCCTTAAAAATATGGTTAGTTTTGAAGCATACAATCAATACATTTTCAGTATAGGTAGTGAATTTAACTTTTTAAAATTAGTACATTAGTTGAAAATATAGGAACAATTACTATAATTTTATATTTCAAATAACTAATTTCTTAGGCAATAGAAATTACCCAATTTTACTGTTGTCTCAGTCAAAATGAAAAGTCAACAGAAGACCTATTTGCTAAAGCCAGCAGGTTGGGAACAAATATGAGAAGATGAGGACTTTTCCTTGAATGCCTGGGAATTTCATATAAATCCAAAGCACAATTATGAGTCAGGCTCACCAAAGAAGAGGTAATACATTTATTTCCATGAACTGGAGTAATACTTTTGAAAATTCTATTTGAAGAACAGACTCAGTGTAGCCAATTTACTATAATTTTAAAAACAAATCCATTCAGCAATATGGCAGTTCCTCAAGGAGCTAGAATCAGAACTACCATTCAATCCAGCAATCCCATTATGGGGTATATACCCAGAGGTATATAAATCATTCTACCCTAAAGATACATGCATGTGAATGTTCATTTAAGCACTATGCACAATAGCAAAGATAAGGAATCAATCTAAATCTCCATCAATGACAGACTGGATAAAGAAAATACAGTACATATACACCACGGAATATTATGCAGCCATAAAAAAGCACAAAATCGTGCCTTTTGTGGCAACATGAGTTGAACTAGAGTGTGTTATATTAGCAAGCTAATACTTGCTTAAAGCTAATTAACACCCTCTAGTTCGATACAAGCTAATACAAGCTAATAGCAAGGAATAGAAAACCAAATTCTACATTTTCTTACATATAAGTGGGAGCTAAATGATGAGAACCCATGAACACAATGAAGGAACAACAGACACTGGGGTCCACGTAAGGGATGGAGGTGGGAGGAAGGAGAGGGGCAGAAAAAATAACTACTGGGTACTAGGCTTAATGCCTGGGATGAAATAATCTGTATAACAACCTCTGTGATATGAGTTTACCTATGTAACAAATCTCCACATGTACCCCTGAACCTAAAAGTTAAAAAAGATATTAAAAATCATGCTCATATGATTCCATTTATTTGAACCATCTCTAAGTTGTGAAGTCATCTGTGATTTTACAGCCACGCAACAGAAATGTCAGAGAGAATGCCAGCGAATTTCTCTAACGTACCACTTAACAGCCAGCTACCAGTGAAGAAAAACTTAAGATGATGGAATTTATAAATGTAGGGCTTCAGGAAACTCTTCCTCATTCAGACTCTTAGGGAATTTTTAAAAATTCTCCTTTAAAATAATTTTTTTTAATATGTCAATCTATCCAAAACAGGGGCCTCTACTGGAGTTTTAATGGTGTCCACTCTAGACTCAAGCATACCTGGGCATCATTAGAGGGTTGGTGCAGTGAGTTCACCAGAAACCTATTTACACTGACTGCCAACAAGCCAAGTGAGAAGAACTTACATTGAGCGAGTGTCAAAGTGAACAAATGTGAGTAACAGGCACTAGTGAGTACAACAGAAGTGAGTCTTGGGACTCTGTTGAGATTTGCCTCCTGGCCCAAACTCCATGGATTGTGCTGAGTGGTGAGAATGACCAAGAAAGCTGAAGCAAGTGTTTCTGCATTATGATGTCTAAGATCACCAGGCATCTATAACACCAGTGCTGTGGCAGCCGTGGAGCTGGCAGTAGTGTTGGAGCCAGGAGCCACAGAATCATGGGAAATGGTATTGTGGTTGGTGGCACTGGAAATCGTGTTGCCTTCACAGCCCTCAGCTTTAGGCATGGGTGCTCCCTGTGCCTCAGAAGCCCTCGGGCGTTGGTGGCTTGTCAGCAGGTTTGGAGGGGACCCATGGATTCAGTGCCATTAGAGGGAACCACAGCAGTCTCCTTAGATGTGGACACTTATGTCCTCAGCAAAACAGGGAGAAAATGAGCAGACAGTACATCATATCTAGGGAGCCCAGGCACTTGCAAGAAGGCAAAGTGAATCAACCAATCTGAATTTTAGTTTAATTTATTTATTGTTACATAATAAACCATGCAAAAATTTGGAGGCTATATTAGGATTCTCCAGAGAAACAGAACCAACAGAGTGGGTGTGTGTGGGGGGGGGGAGATAGAGGGGAAGACAGAGAGAAAGAGTGGGGGGAGGGAGGGAGGGAAGGAGGGCGGGAGAGAGGGAGAGAGAGAGAGATATTGAGATTGATTTATTTTAATAAATTGTCTTACATGATTATGGGGCATGGCAAGTCTTAAATCTACAGGCCAGACCAGCAGGCGGAAAACCAGAGAAGAGATGATGTTGCCAACAATTTGAGGGTCGTCTAGATCCAGAAATTTTTCCCCTTTGTGGGAATTCAGTTTTGTCTCTTAAGACCTTCAACTGATTTGATAAGGCCCACCTATATCATGGAGAGTAATCTGTTTACTCAAAGTCTAATTTAAATATTAATGACATCCAAACGAAAGCTTTCATACACACATCTAGATTGGCGTTTGACCAAAAACTGGATCCCATGGCTGTCATGGCCTAGCCAAGTTGACACATGAATTAAGACAGTGGCTTCAAAGTGCATAATATTTCTAATGATTCTGTGGGTTGCCTGTAACTCAGCCAGATGGTTGCCTTTTAGTTATTTACTCATGAATAACAAACAACACGAAGCTCAGTGGCCTAAACCGCATGTATCTTTTTATTTCCCACAATTCTTTGATTTGGGCTCAGGCATTTGTTGGTTCTGGTTGCCTTGCTTGGGGTTCCCCATGCAACTGCAGTCAGATACAGGTGCGATGGCCTGTCTCAGATGGTTTCACTCACATGTTTGTGGCTTAGGCAGGGATACTGCCAAGCTAAGCTCAGCTGGGTTGTGGGTATTGCTGAGTCCTCTCTTCCTTATTCACACGAGTCTCAGGGCCCCTCCCTAGTGATCTCTTGACATTGCCTGCAGCACCATAGCTAGACTTAGGCTGCTACTCAGGGGTCCCTGGGACCGCTTAAGGGTCGGGTTTGGAACTGGCATAGGGTTACTTCTTTTTTTTTTTTTGAGACAGAGTCATGCTCTGTCACCAGGTGCCAGGCTGGAGTGCAGTGGCGCAATCTCGGCTCACTGCAATCTCTGCCTCTTGGGTTCAAGCAATTCTCCTGCCTCAGCCTCCCAAGTAGCTGGGACTACAGGCACACGCCACCATGACCAGCTAATTTTTTTGTATTTTTAGTAGAGACGGGGTTTCACCATGTTGGCCAGGATGGTCTCGATCTCTTGGCCTCGTGATCCGCCCGCCTCGGCCTCCCAAAGTGCTGGGATTACAGGCGAGAGCCACCACACCCGGCCAGGGTTACTTCTATCATTCCTATGGGTTAAAATAAGCCACAGGGTCTACTCAGTTTACTGTGGGAGAAGAACCACACAAGCTGTGAGTGCCAGCCACCTGGTTCAAAGGGAACACATATTACAACTTCTATACCAATTTTGCTAGATTTCCTACACAGCTGGTGGGAGTGGAATCCAAGAAATACTACTTGATGCCTGTCATTCCTCTGTCCATAGACTGATGGAGCCAGGAGAGCACAGGTAGGCAACTGATAGCCTCAAGAAAATGGACGCGTTCCTTCCAATCCATCATGCAAACACAAGCCTCTCAACTGCCCATTGCAGTGTTATTTCTACAGAAGGACAGCTGGTGTCTTGAGTTAAAACATTCAAATGTATACTTTCTATACCTTTACTTAAGTCTTCGTAACATTCATAAGTAGCAACTCACCATATAGTTTAGAATGGCCACAGTGTCTAGTATTCTAGTTAAAAGTAGGGATTCCTAGTCATTATCCATTTCCATGCATTCTTGAGATCATCTTGGGATCATGAGTTCAACCCCAAACATCCATTTGGATTTGTTACTGGCCGGTGTGCATGTGAAATTAAGCATTCTACTCCACCTAATATGCTTCTGGGAGATCTGAAATAATTCCAAAAAGCTTGGTCTCAAGAGACCGCAACAAAACACCTCTCAGAGTCCATTTGGGTACTATGAAACAGTACCATCAGCCGGGTGGTTTACAAATACAGAAACTTATTGCTGAGAGTTCTAGAGACTGGGAAGTCCAAGATCAAGGTGCTGGCAGATTCAGTGTCTGGTGGGATGCTACTTTGAGGTTCATACATTATTTCTTCTGTGTCCTCACGTGGTGAAGTGGGTGAGGGAGCTCTCTGGGGCCTCTTTTATAATGGCATTATCTCATTCATGAGGGCTCTACCCTTATGATTAAATCACCTCCCAAATAACCCACCTTCTCATATCTTCACATCGATGATTAGGTTTCCATATGTGAATTTGTGGGGAAACAAACATTCAGACCATAGCAACAGCTAAGAATGGATCCTTCTTCCCATAATTCAGGCCTTTTTTTCTTGGTTCCAATCCAGAGCTGTCACAATAGAAGCCCCTCCAGTCAGAAATAACTGAACATAGTTTGGGGTAAAGAAATCGGTTTGTTTGGAAAATGGTTCTTAACTGTGTTTTTCTTAAAACTCTTAATGATTTGCTACAAGTGCTGGCTGTGGTGGCTCAAGCCTGTAATCCTAGCACTTTGGGAGGCTGAGGCGGGTGGATCACGAGGTCAAGAGATCAAGACCATCCTCGTCAACATGGTGAAACCCCGTCTCTACTAAAAATACAAAACATTAGCTGGGCATGGTGGTGCATGCCTGTAATCCTAGCCACTCAGGAGGCTGAGGCAGGAGAATTGCCTGAACCCAGGAGGCGGAGGTTGTGGTGAGCCGAGATCGCGCCATTGCACTCCAGCCTGGGTAACGAGAGCGAAAATCCGTCTCAAAAAAAAAATAATAATAATAATAATAATTTGCTACAAGTGATATATCCTCCCTCTCCCCAAAATGCATAGACCTAACTGTGTAGTACAAAAATTCAGGGGTATCTTACATAGGTTTATAGGCTGTAAGCTTATTCACAAAACATCAAAGTCTCTTAGACTGCACAGTCAAAAGCCCCTGCTGAAACATCTCCCTCCCTCTTTTCTTGCACCCCTCTCCCCTTACATCTCATTATGATGCCCAAATCAAGTCTCAAAAATAGGCATAAGATATACCCTTGGCCAGCTCTATTTTTTTTTCTATTAGGGTCCCAAGCCTGTTAAACTACACTCAGATGTGCAAAAAATAATAATAAAGGTCATTAATGATATGGTTTGGCTGTGTCCCCACCCAAATCTCACCTTGAATTGTAGTTCCCATAATCTCCATTTGTTATGGGAGGGATCCAGTGGGAGGTAATTGAATCATGGGGAGAGTTACTGCCATACTTTCCTTGTGATAGTGAATTCTCATGAGAGCTGATGGTTTTAAAAGGGGCTCTTCCCCCTTTTGCTCAGCACTTTTCCTTGCTGCCGCCATAGGAAGAAGGATGTGTTTGGTTCCTCTTCTGCCACAATTGTAAGTTTCCTGAGGCCTCCCCAGCCCTGCAAAACTGTGAGTTAATTAAACCTCTTTCCTTTATAAATGACCCAGTCCTGGATATGTCTTCATCAGTAGTGTCAGAATGGACTAATATAGTTTTCTTTATCTCTCTATGACTATTCCGATCTTTCTCCTAAATGTGAATTTTATACACACACACACACACACACACACACACAGATGCACACACATACGCATGTACATATATGCTGCAGCTCAGCCTCCCACTCCTGGTAGCCAGCCTCAGCAGGCAATGCGCTTCCTGCCAGCTTCCTGCCTGACTTCTTCCGCTTTTGTCGGCACATAGTGATCTTGAACTTCCATAAGGCCATCTGATAACTCAAGGTGGCTGGGAAGCACAATGCCAGGCTCTGTCTGGCTTGCCAAATTTCCACATCTCTGTTGCTTACTACATTGATCTTCGTGCAGCCATTCACAGGTGACTGTGTGGGACTTTTGGTCAGGTGACCTCTGAGATCTCCAAAGATGAATACAGGCCCAAGTCCTTAGTTTCTCCAAGTCCCTTTTAATCTGCCTCATATATCTCCCCTGTCCAGGTTGATGACCACACAGAGATCTAAGAGATGCTTGTTTCTTGCCTCTCCTACCTTCATCTCCCTCTTCCCCTGAAAGTCTTGGGTTAGAAGTTGTGGATTTGGGACTTTCCCTCTTTCTACATCACATTTTTAGCATATCCTGTAGTATCTACTCCCACAGCCTAGCTGCCATAAAAGAACAGCTTCTCCATACAG
Organism: Cebus imitator; assembly: GCF_001604975.1. Taxonomy (NCBI): domain Eukaryota; kingdom Metazoa; phylum Chordata; class Mammalia; order Primates; family Cebidae; genus Cebus; species Cebus imitator. Next base: position 7,584,184 of record NW_016107388.1, on the reverse strand, counting down.
ATTCAAGATTCTATGGCTGGTCAGGAGACCTTCTCTACATGTATAAAAACTGTGGTTTGAGCCCTCCAAGCCTGGTTCTTGATATGCTACAGCAATTTAGCAAATTCACTTTTAACAAAGCCCAATTTTTCAGCAAATTGCTTTCTCTGAATACAAGCAAAAGTCTGATTCAACAGTCACAGCTGAAAAATGTATACTTTGTCCCAGCAGATATCACCTTAATCCTAAAACAATAAAACTTTATGCTTCTAAGACTAGGAAGCCTCAGGGGTAACAAGATTGGCAGGATCTTTCAAACAAAATGTTTAAATGTTACTCTCTTTCACTGTAATATTTCTGTGAAAAAAGAAGACTTGGGTATGGTGACATCTCTGAATCTGAACAAGCAACCTGGAGGAGATGGGGTCTTTGATGATCAAAATGATAAGAAAACAAAGTACTGCAAATATTTATGGGATGCCTATTGAAATTTTTGTTGCTGTTTTTAAGAACGTTCTTTATATTCTCACCAGTGAGGCCCATCAAGATTAGTTACACAGGATTGCCCAGTCGCTGCCTGCCTCATTTGAAAGTACCCTGAAGTTCAAAGCTGCACATGCTATTACTCAGTAATGTAAGTAAAACTGTAAGTCAAATGTGTTCTAAGATGGGGACCCTCTACTTAAAGCATTTTCAATTAGAAAATACCTTTGAATACAATTTTTAAGACTTACTTTTTATTTAGGACTTTCCCTTTCATTTTAAGGGTAAGGAAAATATATTTGTTGATGCTGCCAAATTTTACATACACTTCAGTATAATGTAAGCCATCTGTGGAGTACCTATAGTTGAATTTCCAAATCATCCACATATTTGCCTTTCAATTTAACTCTAACTTAGGAATAATGAGGAGGGAAAGAGTTATGTGTTTAAAGTCATAAAAGTAAAGGTGTTGGTAATACATGCTCAAAAATGCAGTTTTGATTTCTTTTTATTGAGAAGCAGACTAAGCGTGGACCAGTTTGCTGCAGGCTAGGGCACCGATCTGTGCTGGACACTAAATATCATTGTAATAAATGGAATGTGGTCCCACGTAACTCAGTTTTTATAATGGCTCCTTATAAAACTGTAGTATGTAAATGTGTTCCAAACACTATACTTGAATTAAAACAAAGCAAAACAAAACAAAACAGGCCAGGCGTGGTGGCTCACGCCTGTAATCCCAGCACTTTGGGAGGCCAAGGCAAGCAGATCACGAGGTCAAGAGATCAAAACCATCCTGACCAACATGGTGAAACCCTGTCTCTACTAAAAAATACAAAAATTAGCTGGGCATGGTGGTGCACACCTGTAGTCCCAGCTACTTGGGAGGCTGAGGCAGGAGAATTGCTTGAACCCAGGAGACGGAGGTTGTAGTGAGCTGATATCGCGCCACTGCACTCCAGCCTGGCGCCTGGTGACAGAGAGAGAGACTCTGTCTCAGACAAAAAACAACAGCAACAACAACAACAAAAAAAACACTCCAGTGACTATTTTTGCAACAGGATTAGAAAGGTCCAAGTTGCCCACAGGCCTCTCTGAGACCAGCCACCTGGTGGTCACCTAAATCAGCCATCACAGAGACAGCATTCGGAAGTCAAATATTAAATGGCAAATCACATTATGAATGATCACTTAAAGCTAAAACCCTTTAATAAGATTTCCAAGAAGATATTTGGTTTAGGAAATGACAGAAAAAGAACTGAAGAGAAAAACACAAAATATTTTACAGATATGAAAAATCCAAAGAAATATACATATTTTGAATAACACCATAAAATATCCATGTGTGTTTCTGACACTAATAGTATCTAGTTTTAGTGTCAGAAAAACAGAAACAAAAGAAAATCTTGACCAAAATTACAATATTTAGTTTCAGAAGTAAACCTATTTTAAAGATAAAGAAGAAATGTAGACTTTTAGTTAACAGAAAATCAATTTCTCCCATTCCTACTAGATAAATACTGAATAAAAATATTAAAAATCATTGCCAACAAAGGCCTACATATGTAAGTTCCTTTCTTGGATCCTGGGGAGATAAGCGAGGCCCCCTGTATATTCTCCGCTGGTTTCCACACCCGCTTCCTTGGGAATACCATCTCCCTTAATCAGGACACTTTCTGTTTATTAATGAAAGCCAAGGTAAGTGGCATATTTTAAACTAAGTAAAATGGAGCTTTCCAGCCTTTTCAGTGGAAAGACTGTCAAGCCTCCTACCCTCCCTATATCTAAGAGCAGGGGTCCCCAACCTCCAGTCCATGGACCTGTACCAGTCCTATGCCTGTCAGAAACCTAGCCACACATCAGGAGGTGAGCAGCAGGCAAGCACGCATTACCACCTGAGCTCTGCCTCCTGTTAGATCAGCAGCAGCATTGGATTCTCATAGGAGTACAAACCCTATTATGAACTGCACATGCTTGGGGTCTAGGCTGCATACTCCTTATGAGACCCCTAATGCCTAATGATCTGAGGTGGAACAGCTTCATCCTGAAATGATCCCCTGCCCCTACACCCCTGTCCACGAAAAAATTGTCCTCCATGAAACCGTTTCCTAGTGCCAAAAAAATTGAGAACCGCTGTCTTAGAGCAACAACTGTACTATGTAAGTTTAAGATTGATTGCTGTTCAATTTAGTCTTAGCTCAGAACCATAATTCCAGGTGATAGGTCATTTTGTGTCTTGGATATCACCTAAAATGTCAGCTGTTGTGTTATTTACAAATGTGAAAATCAATCAACATGATGGACTAGAAAGAACATCTATTTGGAGGTCATACAAAACTTGGTTTGTATGAGCCCCCTTTGCAGGGTTAATGAGTGAAACAGATCATATATAAGAAAGTCTTTCACGCCTACTACAGATTAGATGTATTATTTTCACTATCATTCTTATTGGCATTATTCAGCATGCCATCTCTCTCTATATCTAATTATGCAATTAAAATATCTAACAAGAATGGAGGCCCTGACATTTCTCTGTCTCTCTCTCTCTCTCTCTCTCTCTCTCTCTCTCTCTCTCTCTCTCTCTCACACACACACACACACACACACACACACACACACACACACACTCTTACTCTTAAATCCAAAAACTTACTCCCAAGGTTAAAAGCCAGTGTTTTCATTTGGCGGTCTTTAGCTATTGCTCCCTTGTCACTGTGGCTCCTCTGAACTATTCTCTCTGTCCACCGTCAACATATTCATCTTGTCCATTAGGATTTTAGTCAAAACTTTGAAAGCATGCATATACCATGTCAGGGATAATAATGAGGCTCAACTGGAATGCCTGCTTTTAAAGTAATGGCTGCCTAGAATGCTGTGCTGACAAAGAGTCTAAAGCTACATCTGGACTCAGAAGAAAGGTTGTTATGGCTGGTGAGCGGCGTCGGTCCTGGGTACGGACATGTGTGTGCACTCATTCACCTTCCCTTCCCAATACCACTGCATCACCTAGACACAACCCCAAAGACCTAACAGAATGGCAAAGCACACCAAAAAATGAAAAGCTGCCATGTGATGTGGAATGCATGTCATTCCCACACTCAGGATATTCTTGGACGTGGAGTCACCAGACCAGTGACTCATTGTTTTATTAATTGGCAGTAGATCTATAAAAAAATTAAGGTGCAGTCATGTGCATATGGACAAAGCACTCTGCAGATAATTTGTAAATATTTTACGCTAGGACTAGCTTTACCTTCTCTCTACATGCTTCTAAGTTTTATATGCACTGTACATTGATGTGTACTCAATCCAAACTCATTTTTCTGGAAGTTGGTGCACAAAAAGGAAAGAGAGAAAATGTAGAATACCATGCTAAATCAATCTCAGCTACCTTTGTGGAATTTACTATTTAAGCCATCACCTCTATCCCTGATGCTGAATTCATACTAGAATAATTAATATTTCGTGCACTTTGTTTATATTCTCTCTCCTTTTTTCAGGTGCTACATTTAAAGCTGAGTTCGTTTCAACAGCATCCCTCTTTCCTCCTTTAAAACAATTTCCTCTGTTTCTTGGGCCTTCAAGACAGTTACAGTCTCCTGTGTTTTTCATGTGAATGGATTTCTCTGGTTACCAGTAGTATCTAAATTTATTTCTAAATTTTTTAAAAATCAGAGAAGACAAATTCAGAATCAGGTAAGCCTTTTTAAACAAAATAAGTTTTATGACTAACAAATGTATAAAAATTATGAAAAATAAACCGGAAGAAAAAGAATTGAGTTTGCTGATACATAATACAATTGAAAGTTGCCGAACTGTGAATATTTCTTTCTTCTTTCAAAGCCATTTTTGAAATTGATTGCATTCTTATTTTGAAAAGGAAGTATTTTCCTTAAATATATTATTTGTAGGGTTTTTCCTCCTTTTTACATAATCTGAGCTCCTCAACACAATCAATAGCTTCTTACTAATAAAAGAATATAGAAGTTGTTAATGTCTTTCTTTCATCTCCTTTTTCTTCAGATTTAATCCATCAAGAAGGTAAACAGCAACTAAAACTTTTTCCAATTTCATGCCCAGGGACCAGTATATAGAAGTACATGGAAACTTCAGACTTTTCTATCACATCATTCTCATTTATCCAGTGTCGTATTTTGTGACAGTCCCTTAAAAACTCAGCTTAATGTTAATGCCAAAAAAGCATACAATTTCCTTTGGGGGGTGTTAAACAAATTCCACCAATGAGAGCCAGATTTACAAAGGTATATGTACACTGATTAGTTCCACTGCCCATAATTACTGCCTGCTTAGGAGAGCTCTGAACAGAGGCAATGTCCTAGAATGTTATTGCAGTGAGAAACAAGATATATATTCAGGCCATTTACAGGAATCTTTCTCATGAGGCTCAGATCCAAGTAAACCACGACAAGCTGACATTGTTAGGTTCTTTGACTCCTTGATTCTCAAAAGCTTAGGTGGCCGGTATTTCCTGGCTCTTACTCTGTGGGACTTGGCCCTCAGCTTTTAAAAGAATTGGGTTGTGGAGGAATCACTGGGCTGCTTGGAAAGTGAAGGCAGTTTCCACCCTGGTAGCCAGACAGGATACCAGGGGATTAATTGTATAGCAAGCTTGGTGCTAAATCCATTCGGCAGAGGCCTTGTCCCCAGGATTCTAGCCAGACAGGGCTTTTGTGGGGAAAGTGTATTAACGGGAACATCAATAATTCCAGCATTAAGTGCTTTTCTTTACCTTAATGTGACCTTTTGGAGTGACTATAACGGCCACACTGGCTCCATCGACTGGAGGCGAACAACATTCTGACTGTCCCAACATTCCTTCTATACTCAGAAGCTCATGTTTTATCAAACACCTGCAACTCACAAACCTAAAGACAGAAAATCTTCAGACTTTTTCCTTACTTGATGGTGTACATTTGCCTCTCAGGAATTTTAAGGGCCTAATTCAAGATCGCAGAAAATGGACTGGATAAGCATGCCAAAAATAAAACTCAGGATTTGAGACTCCAGGGTTGTAATTCCATCCTTCATGTATATATCCCAGTGTAAGGTAAGATTCTGATTGATTGATTGATAAAGTGAGAGAATGACCTTAACTGGGCTCCCTGTTTTCACTTTCCCACCCCAACACACAGTCTAGTCTCCTCAGAACTCCGAGAATAATCCTTTCAAAATGCAAAGCATATTGCATGTCTCCCCACTCCCCACCCCCACACAACAGGAACACACCAGACCTTCAGAGATCTCACATGACACCAAGAGTAAAATCCTAACTCCTCCCCTTGGCTTACTGCGCCTTGTAGATCCCAATGGCACCTGACCCATCTTCTATCACCACCCTTGCTCACTGTGCCCTATTCACCTTATTCCTTGGCATTCCCTGGCAGGCAAGCCTAATCCCCTGGAAGCCATTTACATGCTGTTCTTCTGCCTGGAGCACTTGTCCCAGATCTTCACATTTCTCATCACTTCCTGCTCCTCCTTCATTCCATTTTCTGCTCTCTGTCTAGCACTCTGCCCCACTGACACAGCATTGTGTATAGTTTGTGTATTGCCTGCCTCCCTGACTGGAATGTAAGCACCCTGAAGGCAGCAGAGCCATCCCATATTGACTGTGTCTCTTCCATCTGGAACAGTTTGGACATGTGCTGTGGTTTGAATGTGTCCCCCAAAGTTCACGTGTTGAAAACTTAACTCCTGATGCCAACAGTGTTGAGAGGTGGGTCCTTTAATAGGTGAATAGGTCATGAATGCTCTGCTTTCATGAATGAATGAATGTTGTTATTGTGGGAGTATGTTCTTCATGGGTTTGCCATGAAAGCACATTCAGATCTCTTGCTCTCTCTGGCATGCTTTCTCACCATGGATGCCTACCCCCATGTTATGATGCAGCCAGAAGGTCCTTGCCAGATGCAAGTTTCTCAGTCCTAGACTTCCCAGCCTCCAGAACCAAATAGACTTCTACTGTTAATAAACTGTCCAACTGTGGTATTCGGTTATAGCAGCACAAAACAGACTAAGACAGCATGACAGAGCAGATATCCAACGAAGATTTGAGGAAGAGTGAATTGAAAAGCTTCTCCCAGCTTGAATAAGGCTCTGTACATGGCCTGGGTGTCGGGTAGCTCCTGATGGACAGAGATCTCATTATTCTGACCAGCATTAAGCAGGCGTCGGTGAGGACCTGAATTAGTCACTTTGCACCAGACCTCCTTCAGTTCTTCAGTCCACCCTCCATTGCTATAAATTCTATACAAATATAAAGTTTACTTCTTGTGTTCTCTCCTGTTCTCTCCATAGATTTCCAACCAGTTAAACAAAACCACAGGGTAGAGAAAATAGTATGCACAGTTGTTGTAGCAGATCTAATTTTGGGCCACATCCCAGCTGTGAGACCTTAAGAAGGTTATTAAACCTCTCCAGCATTCAGTGCCTGCTGTGGGCTGAATTGTGGCCCCTCAAAAGTTCATATATTGAAGTTCCAACCCCTCGTGTCTCAGAATGTAATTGGATTTGGACATAGGTCTTTAAAGTGGCAATTGAATTAAAATGAACTTGTTTGAGTGGGTCCTAATCCAGTATGACTATTGTCTTTATAAGAGGAGGAAATCTGGACATGGATAGGTATGGAGGGAAGAGGTAAAAAGACATGGGAGAGAGACCTGGAGCAGACTCTCTCTCACACCCTCAGAAGAAACCAACCTGCAGTCACCTTGCCCATGGACTTCCAGCCTCTAGAACTGTGAGCCAATAAATCTGTTGTTTAAGCTACACTGTATGTCATACTTCATCATGCAGCCCTAGCACACTAACAAAATGCCCTTATCTATAAAATAGAAAAGGTAATGGCAGATGCGTGGTCCCATTATTATGACCTAGACATTGTTGTGCAGATTAATTAAAATATATAAAGACCTTAGCTTTGTGTCCAGCATGTAACAATCACTCATGATTTTAACTATTATTAGCCCTACTTCACCTGGCCAATAAAATCAATTATAAATATAAGAGCTTAAAGTGGTCATTTTATAACTGAGGTTAAAAATCTACGTCTAACATGAGTAAAATGTATCTTCTTCTTCCAGAAAAACATGACACTTTCTAGGCATGGAGAGCGGACAGAAAGGTAGGAATTCCTTCTCTGCTCTGTAAATATCTGCTATCCCCTGAGGACACAAAGCTTTCCTGAGAAGAGGCAATCAGCTATTCTGTAACATAAAGCCATAGAACTTAATATAATGGGATGCCTGCACAGCCCTGCGTCCTATAACACATTTCAGTCCACAAAGAACCATACATATATGATGATTCCATAAGATTAGATCATATTTTTACTGTACCATTTTTATGTTTAGATACACAAAAACTCACCATTGTGTTGTAATTGCCTACAGTATTCAGTAGAGTAACCTGCCGTACAGGCGTGTAGCCTAGGAGCAATAAGATGTACCATATAGCCCGGGTGTGTGGTAGGTGTACCCTCTAGGTTTGTGGAAGTGCACTCTGATGCTTGCACAATGATGAAATCTCCTGATGATAAATTTTTCAGAAAGTATCCCTGTTGTTAATGACACATGACTGTACACAGTAGAAACTAAAACTAAAATGTTAGGTTAAGGAATATGTCTTGTGAAGACAGAATGATCTAGCGGGAGGAGGGAAAGAGAGCCACATATGCATTCTTCCCTTCATACTGTGTTCAACATTGAGCATGGGAAGAATGGGAAGAGCCCCTAAATATTCCCTCAACTTCCAGGTGACAAAACCAAACACATATCACAAATTTTGCGTAAGAGATGCAGTTAGTGGTAAAACTCCATTCTTTGCCATTAAGCTTTCTATCAGGACCTCATTTCCACAGCATTGTCTATGTGTGCATGTTTGAGAACACGATGGAAGAGGTCAGATACTGGAGCCTCAGTTGAAAGGCAAGATTGGAAACCTCCAAAAAATTCTGTGACAGAACTACAACCAAAATCTGCATCACTGGACATGTACTGTAACTGTCACGGGTAGTTCCAAGGCCACACTGCTGTGGCCGTGGCTCCTACCTTGATCTTGTACACGTGACTCAAGTTTACTACTCTGTTTCCACCTTGTTCTGCATTTATGCAAACACACCTACCAGATGGGGTCTTTTAAGAATTAAATAATGTAATCTATTAACTCTTATAACGATGTTAGCAAAATTGAAAGAAAAAGAAAACATAGTATCTTTCCTGTAGAAAATAAGTATAGCAGCTTTACAGACACACTAAAGTCATTCTGATCTCCTAAGTTAGAGCCACTGTTTTTACATCCCATATTTTTAATAAAAACTTGTGAATATTCTTAACACTCTGCAGAGTGTTGATATAATACTTGTGCTCACTTTTAGAATCACTGAATAACTAAGCCCTGGGGAGGAGTCTGTGTATTACACATCCCAAACTAGACAACTACAGAGACCAAGGGAGACAGAAAGCATCCTCCACCTTCTGAAGAGCAGCTGGCTACCTTTGCACTGGGACATCCCAGTTAAATAGAGCGGGCATGGAGAGTGCAAAGGTCAACGCATCCAAGACAATAGTCCCCAACATTCTTGGCACCAGGGACTGTTTTCGTGGAAGACAATTTTTCCACAGACTGAGGGGGGATGAGAGGGGGATTGTTTGTGGATGATTCAAGTGCATTACATTTATTGTGCACTTTATTTCTATTACTACATTGTAATATATAATGAAATAATTATACAACTCACCATAATGTAGAATCATTGGGAGCCCTGAGTTTGTCTTTCTGCAACTAGACAGTCCCATTTGGGGGAGATGAGAGACAGTGATAGATCATCTGGCATTAGATTCTCATAAGGAGCGTGCAACCTGGATCCCTGGCATGCGCAGTTCACAATAGGGTTCACGATCCTTTGCAAATCTAATGCCACTGCTGACTGACAGGGGGCGTAGCTCAGGCAGTAATGCAAGCATCTGTATTTACAGCCACTTATTTGAGATACAATATATCTCAAATATATTGTATTTGATATATATTGAGATACAATATATCTCAAATAAGTGGCTGTATATACAGATGACGCTTCACTCGCTTACCTGCCACTCACCTCCTGCTGTGTGACCCAGTACTGGTCCATGGCCCAGGAGTTGAGGACTCATGGCCTAAGGTACCTAATATTCTGCTTCCTAAAATTCTGATTTTCCTTTTGCTCTACCCACTTCTGTTGTCTGTTGGGCATTATGAAAATCACCGAGTATTCAATGGTAAAATTATGGAGCTCTTCACTTCAAGAATCTCAAGTGAAATGGGACTTTAATTATAGCTATTTCATCAATTATATCGCAAATAAATCTAGATTTTAAACTAAAATTTGTCTGATTTAATCACTGTTCTCATTGATTTTTTTTTTGTCATGGAAATCTGTTCTGTGTATGTTGCAGGAATCAGGGCTCATAAATGAGATAAGTGTGTCCTCAGATGTTTAAATGAAAGGAACAGATAAATAGGTGTTCTTTATTTTGGAGGAATATATTTTAGGTCTTTTAGTAAAAGTTACTCTGTGCATAAGAATGCACTTATTTCCTACCTACAAAATTTTACACACTACTCCAGGGAGGGACCAGAGTTGCTGAAAACCATCCTTGAGCCCCTCAGGGCCCAGGGACCACAGGTTAGGGAGCTTCGCTGTAAAGAGAAGTACTAAAACGGGATGCATTCCTGCGCTGTGGAGTCATATTGGACCCTGTAGACTAGCCTGTGTAAATTTAATTGGCAAAACAGTAGGAAAGAAAAATATGGAAAGGGAATAAACATGTTTTGGGGAAGTTATTTTTTAATTGCTTTAATTCATTATATACCCTGAGTTAGTGGAATAATCATACTCTGCTACAAAATAGGACCGCTCCCTGTCCCTGTTAGCTGTGCCCCTTCAACACTTTAATCTGAGCTAGAAATTCCCGACCTCAGAATCAATGCATCAAATGGAACCTGTAGAAATAAAGCATATGACAGCTAAATTATTGACTTGATTTCCATCCATGGAACAGTTTGGTTTAAAATCAACCATTGTGTATGTATTGTGAAATAAAACTTTCTTCATGTTTTGAGATACAATATAATCAATTTGCATTGATTATAAAACTTTTCCTAACACAACGTCTCTTTGGCTCTATTTTTCTGCCTGAAGCAGGTTATATAAACTTTTATAATGCCTCATGCATGCACCATGATGACTAATAAAATGACAGTTATGAAATACTAAAAGTGTTTTTGAGAAGAATACAGGGAGTTCAAACATATGAAACTAGAAGCAGCAAAAAGATTTTAGAAAGGAATAAAGTAATAGTAATGTGTCAGAAGCAGAATAACACAACAAAATATATTTATCTGATGTGCCAAAGACATGTGGAATGTAAATATGGAATTATGGCACACAAAACTGTTCAGACACTCAGAATGTAAATAAATCTGCAGGAGAATTTATAACTATTGGCTAACTCATTTTTTTAAATGGAGTATTATATTATACTGATATTCTGACCTTTATTTAATGACTTTAGTAAGTGTTCCTCATAGAAAACTGATTATGTTTTATGGATTTAAGCTAAAAGCAAGCTGTTTTCTAGCCAGAGTGAAGAGTATAAGTTTCTTGCACAAATTTCTCATTATTAAACAAAACTATGTATCACATCAGACACTAAAGCTAAGGCTCAGGATAAACCATGTGTTTATAAGTGGACTCCCCTATATAACTTTATAAATTCTTAGCAGAGTCAACAAGAATTTACTAAAGGGCTATTAAAATAATCAAAGTATTTTAATATTAACAGTATCATTTTTCTTCTTCTATTCTCATTTCACCTGTGTGAGATAACAAGAAATAGATATAATTTAATGTCCCATTATTTTTAAAAAAATGGTAAGAACTAAAGTACAGGAGAGGATATTCCTTAACCAAAGTCACAGGACAATAGGACCACAGGTCTGGTTTCCTGTCTTGCGCTTCCCTTATGAGACCAAACTGCCTTCCATTTTAATGCTTCCTTGAAAATGTTTTCAAGAAAAGAAATAAAAGGCATCTCACTACAGAGTTCAATAAACAGGCATTTCTGTTTAAATGAATTTAAAACAAAAATGATAAAATTCTTCACAACATCTAGTAAATAGAAAAAAGAAAAAGAAAATGGCATTTCAAAGAATTTGCCCATTTCTAAAAATACAAAAAAATGACCTCAACTTTATCACAATAAGGTGGACATTTTAGAGTGCTGCTTCCTCCTCAGTAACAACAGCATTTTGGGTTATACAAATTAAAGTCATGATTCCAGGTGTCCTCTGAAAAATGATTTCCCAAATTTGGAAAAGTTTGTATTTCTTAGGAAACTCTGTGACACTTCTGACTTACATCAGCATCCTACCTGTGATAGGACTTTTGAGAGTTGAACCAAAAATCCACAGGTATAGAGAATTACTATAACTGTAATAGTCTAAAAAATACAGAGCCAATAGAATCATTTGGTCAGAAGCAAGGCTCATGTAATGGGTTCACAAACAGTCCCTTGTCCTGTGGACTGTGGAAGATTGAGGTCAGCTCTTGGATATCCCCGAGGCTTTGGTGCTTGTCTATATACATGTTATTTGTCCTCAAGTGACAAAAGAATAAAGTATTTCTCCAAGTCTAGAAATGCTATCTCTTTTCCTAGTTTTGATGCAATCAGCCCGTTTTGTGGTGGCTTCCTCATCAGTTTTGCCTAACAAAATCCTAACTATTCTTCCATGCTGCAACTCAAATATCACCTCCTTCATAAAGCCTTTTAAAAATTTATTTTTTAATCGATAATAATTGTATACATTTATGGCCGATGACTGATGTATTGATATAGGTAAACAATGTCAAACGATTACATCAAGCTAATTCACATCTCCATCACCTCACTTACTCATCACCTTTCCTGGCGAGTTATCTGAAATTTACTCTTTTAGCTATTTTGGAATAAACAGTGAAGCTTTATTAACTGCCGTCACCTTGCTGTGCAATATTTCACAAAAACTTATTTCTCCTGTCTGACTGAAACTTTGCATCTGCTGTCCCTTTACCCTTCCTCTCCCTGCTCTAGCCTCTGGTAACCACTACTCAGCTTTTTACTTTTATGAGTTCAACTTTTTTGGATTCCACATATAAGTAAGATTATGTAATATTGTCATTCTGTGCCTGACTTATTTCACTTAGCATAATGTCCTCTTGGTTCACCCATGTTGGCATAAATGACAGAATTTTATTCTTTGTAATGCCTGAGTAGTATTCCATTATATACATTTTCTTTATAATGGACGCTTAGGTTGATTACACATCTTGGTTATTATGAATAATGCTGCAATAAACATGGCGGCTCTTTGATAGATTGATTTTCATTCTTTGGGATAATACATCCAGCAGTGGGATGGCTAGATCATATGGTAGTTCTACGTTTAGTTTTTTGAGGAACTTCCATACTATTTTCCATATTGGCTGTACTAATTTATATTCCCACAAAGAGTGTACACAGGTTTCCTTTTCTCCACATCCTTGCCAAACTTTTATCTTGTTTTCTTTCATCTCACAGATGTGAGATGATAACGCACGGTGGCTTCAATTTGCATTTTTCTAATAATTGACAAGGATGAGCATCTTTCGTGAACCTGTTGACGATTTGTATTGTCTCTTTTTGAGAAGCGTCCATTTGGGTGTTTTGCCCATTTTTTAATCAGATTTTTTTTCTTGCTATTGGGTTGAGTTCCTTACATGTTTTTAAGGTATTTGATAGTTTGCAAATATTTTCTCCCATTCTGTGGGTTGTCAATTTGCTCTGTTAATTGTTCCTTTTGCTGTACACAAGCTATTTAGTTTAATGTAATTCCATTTGTCTAGTTTTGCTTTTGTTGCCTGTGATTTTAGGGTCATATCCAAAAATTCACTGTCTAGACAATGGAGTTTTTCTCTTATGTTTTCTTCTAGTATTTTTACAGTTTCGAGTATTATATTATGTCTTTCATCTATTTTCAGTTGATTTTTATCTTTCTTGAGCCACCCAGTTGAAATTAGTCTTGCCTACCACACTGCCCCCTTCTCATCCAGTTTCTTTCTAATGAAAACACTTGTCACATTCTACTTTGTTTTCGAAAAATGTCTCTCCATCCCACTAGGCTGCTCCTGAAAACATAATCACTTTTTAGTGCTTATAACTTTGAAGGAATTGAGTTGAGTCCCAACTAAGACCCAGCAGACAGTTTTCCTTCAAATGCAAGGTAGAATAGAATGTTATTCATGATCTTTCTACACGACATAGCTTCAGTGTGAGCGATAATCTATTCAAATATGAAGAGAAACTCTATTTAGATCCCATATCTTGGGCCCCGGAATTGATTTCTGCCTGGGCATTATAAAGAGTAAGTTGCTTTCTACACTCCTACCATCTTGCTATCTGGCAACGAACGGCTCTGCTTCACCCACAGAAATAACTAATGTAGCTTCCATTGTGTTGAACAATTTTATCAAGTATATCAGAAGGCACTTAACAGAAAGCTAAGAACATTCTCACCAAGATGACAGAAAGAAATGATGACTTATTATCATATTGGTTGTTACAATGCAGACTTGGCAATCCTTACGAGAGAAGCTACTCAATTTATGGCTAGCCAAGTGGTTTTGGTTAAGAAGTTTCAGGCAGCCGGGCACGGTGGCTCAAGCCTGTAATCCCAGCACTTTGGGAGGCCGAGGCGGGTGGATCACGAGGTCAAGAGATCGAGACCATCCTGGTCAACATGGTGAAACCCCGTCTCTACTAAAAATACAAAAAATTAGCTGGGCATGGTGGCGCATGCCTGTAATCCCAGCTACTCAGGAGGCTGAGGCAGGAGAATTGCCTGAACCCAGGAGGCGGAGGTTGCGGTGAGCGGAGATCGAGCCATTGCACTCCAGCCTGGGTAACAAGAGCGAGACTCCGTCTCAAAAAAAAAAAAAAAAAAAAGAAGAAGTTTCAGGCAGAGATAAAGGAGCAAAACTTTTTTTTCTATCTTTTCCTTTATCCAGTCTCAAGAAACTTCTGAATTTCCTAAAAAAGCATGAAAAATAAGATGAGGTTACTGTCTGAAACACCTCAAAAGTAAACATTCATGTAAAGTCCTGAGGAAATTCTACCAGCAACATGGACGTTTTAAAAATACTCAGTGGGGAGTCATATTTTCAATTTTATTTCAAGCAAAATTGTACCTAAAGGAGCTGTGAAGAAGCCACCCTCAGATTCTGAGACCACATGTCATTCTATTTTAAAATATCTAGATGCACTGTCCACCTACTATTTTTGTTCTATGTCTCAATTTATTTTTATAGAAGAAATAGTAAAGCCTATTCTGTGTTATTTACATAGTTTTTTCTCAGTTCTAAAGAACAAGGGCCATCCACTCATTTTCTGCAAATCAAGCTCAGAATTTTGATCACTGTCATGTATGAGCGGCATGTATGAGGCAAGGATTGTGGTTGTAAATTTGCTTTTGGGTTTTAAATCTCCAACACATACTTCCAATGTTGGCTAAAGATGCGATTAAAATATCAACTTGAATCCACTCATTATAATTAATTTGTAATTATATAGTACAGTTCACTGTTCATAAGGTATGTAGAAAAAGAAACTTGGTTTTGCTTCTCTTTTACTTTATAGTAAATAAATAGATGATGATTATGAAAAGGATAGTTTGCAAGTATGACCCATGAGGAGGCTTTGCACAGACCTGTATTTCTCAGCTAACCTTCCTGAAAGGAAACAGACTATGATTCAAGTCTTTGGAAGTAGGCATGGTTACCACTGCAGAAGCTGAGCATTTGCAGGGACTAGGGTAATTCTGCTGGAGCTTAATGCCGCCTAAGGATGTAACCACTGCATGGGGAAAGACCAGCACAGGGTAGAGCACTTCACTTGTTCTGCAGCTTTCACATATTTTTTCTCCATAAGAAGATAGCATTAATAGGTTAAAGAAATGCAGAGTGACCTTAAAAGTGAACTGCAGGATAAAATCAATTACTAATGTAAAGTAACCTCAAAGAATTAAATAGATGCTTCTTTCTTTCCTTTTTTTATCTTTTGGGGATAACTGCAACTCCATTGAGAACACCAAAATTGATTCCATTATTTTAATCTTTTCTTCAAGGATGCTTCACTGGCAGGCATTTTAACAGAATAGGGTCCAATGTAAAGCAGAGTTTTTGCTGTCAGATGATTAAGAATTAAAGAAAGGTGACAAACAGCTTAGAGTTGCCAAGGAGAATAATTTCAGAAATGAATTGATGATTCAATTGATACTTAATTAGTATCCCAAATCAGCGTCTACCATCACAAAATGACCACATAGTGGCTTAAAACAACAGAAATTTATTTTCTTGCAACTCTGGAGGCCAGAGTCAGAAATCCAGGTATTACAGGCCCAGACTCTCTCCACAAATTCTAGAGCAGGCCCCTCCTTGTCCCTCTGGCTTCTGGCAGCTGCAGGTGTCCTTAGCTCATGGCACTGTCACTCCAGCCTCTGCTTCCATCCTCATGTGCTTGTCTTCTTCTGACTTCTCTTCTTCTTAAAGGCATTTGCCATTAGTTTAAAGCTCCCCTGGGTAATGCAGAATGATCTCATTTCAAGATTCTTAATTACAGCTGCAAAGACACTTTTTCCAAATAAGTTCACATCCACAGTTTCCAGCAAAGAGGGAGCCAGGACCGTCCTGTGTGAGGAGCCGGGCGCGTTGTGATGGGAGGACAATGCAGGTAAGGTGTGGGAACAGGACCCCGGCACAGGAGGCTGTGGCTTGCCCTTTTGAACCGTGCCTCATTCAGTTTCCCCATCCATAAAAGATGAAGCAATGCCTATCTCATAAGGTTCTTCGGAAAACTGAGTGGAATATTACATGTGAAAGCATTTTGTCAATCTCACATACGTTATTGCCAATAAAATGTATTGACAAATGCTTTCACCTATGGAGCCAAATTTCTTATCAGTTATCACGTTTATAGCCTCAGAGCTTGGAACACAGTAGGTATTAAAAAAAAAAGTCTCTGGAATTGTTTAATGAAAACGTGTTCGGATAAATGAATTAAATATTTTCTCTGCGCATTTGCCGGGAGGGCGCCAAGGCTCTCATTTTATGAGTTACTCTGCATTCTGCACAAGTAGAGCCTGGCTAGGTATATTTCTCAGGACTCCTTTTTCACCAGCTCCCCAGTAGACTGAGTTGTAGTGTCTTCTACAGGAAATAATAAATCACAGCTGATTGAAAGATGAAGAATAAATTCAGAAATCAGAGTCTCTTCAAGGCCATGGCACTTAAATGTAATGTTATCCATAAAAATTATTTCCCCTAAAGAGGTGCAAAGTTCTTTGTTGTTTTTCAAAATAAGCAGCCTATTCCCTTCCGGGTTACAACTTTCAGCTAGGTCAGAAGGACTGATCCTATTCCTCAACAGCTGTGTAATTTTCCTCACAAATTAGGTTGTGTTATTCTTGCCAGTGCCTGTTTATATGCTGCATTAGTTTGACTTAAAATTTAATTTTTCAGGTAAACATGTCTGTTTCCTATAGGAAGAGTTGGTAGGCTTTGCTCTTATGTAACTTTAAGCCCAAGGAAAGCAAAACCTTACCTAAAAAAATACTGAATAATGCTTGTTTTCCGAAGAACAGCAGGCCTGTCTCTAGAATCAGAAACTACAGGAGCGATTCTGATGCTCTCTAATGTCTGAGAACCAGAGTCCTAGAATCCACCCAGACAGACTATTTAAATCACAGATTGCAGGACCTCACTCTTTACCACTCTTAAGTTTCTGACTTTGCAGGCCCAGTAATTTGTATTTCTAACAAGCTCCAGGTGCTGCTGATGTGCTGGTTCAAAGACCAAACTTTGATAACCACTGCTCTAGAGAAAGGGGGAAAAAAGAAGCTAGATTTTAAATTGGAATTTTCCTTCCAAACATGAGTCCAATGAAGCCATAGCTCTTCCATGATCAGGGAAGAAGTTGAAACGGAAGCAGAGATGGAGAGAGGGCAGTGATGTTACATTAATGGATGTTCCTCCACATGAAGGAAAACCTCAGGGAGTGGACAATAAGGGTTCCCTTCAATAGCACGTCCTGACTTTTGCATTTAGCATCCTGCAGCTCTGGGAACATCAGCAGCCAGCCCTGTGAGGTGGGCAGTAGGCTACAGAGGTCACTGGCAGGGATGGAGCATTAGCCCCAAATCCCTTTGCCTGAAGTGAGCATCAGTGAGAAAACCAGAGCCAAACACAAAAGAGCAGTTCCTGAGCACGTGCCATCTATGGGAGACCCCTGGAAATGATGCGAGCAGGAGGCAAGTCTTGAGGTGCTGAAGCTATGTAGGTCAGAACCACGGCCCCTGAAATCTAAGGAAAAAAGTTTACCTGATGTTATTTGAGCCCATGGACAGGTGGTACATTTGGGCTACAATAAAGTATTAATGCCCTACAGTGTCTTTTGCTATTTCGAAGGGGACAGACACTCTTTGTAAGGCAGAGACCAACTTTTCGAATTTCCTTTGTTTCCCTGTTTCAAGCACAAAGTTTTACTTGTCTCTTGATCTCTCTCAAATATCAAATTGGCCATGTTGTTTTTCAACTTAAAACTTTTCAGTAATTTGTTTTCCCATAAAGCAATTGCCCAGGCTTTTAGTTTGGCATGCAAGGTGCTATCTTAGTCACTCGCTACTCAAGTTGCTATTCTTGAACCAGCATCACCATCACTGCTACCTGAGAGCTAGTCAGAAGTGCACATTATTGGGCCAATCCTAACTTACTAAGACAGAATCTGTGTGTCAGTAAGAGCCTCTGACCTGGTTCTGCGCACATTACAGTTTGAAAAGCACTAACTGCTGCCTTTCTCCGTCATCTTTTAGCTATAACTGGTTGTCACAATTCCATCTGGGCCACAAACACTGATTACAGATGAGACAGAGCAAAGCCTGCTTCAGAGCCAAAATGGAGTTCTCAGAAATGTTTATACCTTTTCTGAATTATTAGCACCAACTGGCTCTTTACAGAAGGCCCAGAGAGAAACATCATCAAAAGCTGGAATGAGAACATGACTCTTGCTCAATAACACAACAGCAATAACTAGAAACACCATTCCCTAGTCCCTGATTTGGACATCTGTGTCTTAGGCCCTGGGCTACCCCAAAAAACCTTTCTGTGAATATTGATCCTATCTGACTGTCGGCAATGTCTCTTTGGCGGTACCTAGGACGGTGCTTATAAGAAAGTACAGCTGTAAATTTCACCACCTGCTACTGAATTTAGTGATTATATTGAATACAGAATAAAAGCATTGTTTGAAGTACATTAGGTTTTACTGTTGAATTATTTATACTCTGCTGCACTTGTAAAAGAAAGACATATTTCCATGTTTTGCCCCTGCAACACAACTGTTTTAAAAAGTATATGTGCATTTTAAGGGCCAAGAAGACTTAGTCACTTGCTCTTTCAATTTCTAATTTTTTACCTAAATGGTTTCAGTGATCATCAAGGAATGTCTCGAAGGTGAGATGAGAAGTCACAAAAGTATAAAACACAATCTGAGAGTTGTTTGTATATATGTGCATGCTTTATTCATTTTTCTGTTGCCTCAGGGCATTGAGTAGATTACAAGTAACCTGAGTATCCTTACCTTTCACCAGCCAGTGGGCACAGATGGGGTCCCATTAAGAGTGGTAACCTAATGCCACTGGTTCTCGCCCTAGCTAACATATTTGAAATGTCACCCTGGTATTTCTTGGAAGATTCAAATATACTGCCCAAAATATCTGCTACCTCTGGTATTGAAGAGTGCTCCCTAGCACTCTAAGATTCTGCGGGGTCTCAGGGTCCGCAATGCTTGGAAACTCATGAGACAAGATCTATGATTATGTGTGTGGAGAAGAGGCTGCTGTAGAGATTCCACCAAGAAATTGTTCTTTGGTTTTCATTCACAGTTGTTTTCCAAAGAACCCACTCCTTTGCGTTTTGGAAGACAAATCCAATTGACAGACATCATCCAAATTGAGAAGTTTTCTCTACCTTTCAGTTACAGAAAGCATTTTAATAGGTGTAGGCTAATGGAGCTCGACTCCTTTCTTCATGCTGAGTATTTTCTTGGGGTGCTTCTCGGTCCCATGTGCAAATAAGCACCTGGACAGTCCACATGATACCTGGCTAGACATGTCTTAAACCCATCGGCTTTGAAATGAAATGCCAATCATATGAGGGTCACCCTCAGGTTTTCAATTCTCTTTTGGAAATAGCTAGCAGTGGCTCTAAGTTTACTATCTATAGGAGTAATTTTGAAAATAGGTAATAAAGAGGTAGAAATCTCCAGTGCTTGATCTTAAAACTTAAATGTTGTATTTTTATATGAACAGATTTTAGAAGCCAGAAATCTGAATTAAAAAATCTTTGTTTACCCTATAAGCCATTGTTAAAAAGTGGCAACATACAATTTTGTCACATAGTATATCACATTCAAACAACAAATAAAAAGCTGTAATGAAATTCCTGTAAGAATACCTATCACTAATATCATCACCAAATTTATTCTGCAGTTTTTTGTTCATAAAATTGTCTTCATTGCACCATAAACTTTAAGTCTGGTGGGTCTACTGATAAAAATGTATGAGACAAGAAACATTAAGAATATTCAAATAGGTTTGCGTAAAAGATTCACTTGTTAATAGAGGTGGTTTTGACAAGATGGGAGCAAAGATCTACCAAAGTAGAATAAATTGACAGTAATTGTTGCTAAAAGCTTGATTAAATACATCAGCCTGTAGGGGGTGGGGGGAGAAAAAAAAGAAAGGAAATAAGAAAATGGACAGTTAAAAAGGATTATTGTAGATGGTGAGGGTGGGGCTGGGGGCGGGTGAGGCAGGCTAGAAAGTATTTTTACTCAATGACTCATCAAGAAATTTGAAGGAGACAGTAGCTCACACCTGTGATCCCAGCACTTTGGAAGGCCAAAGCTAGGGAATTGCTTGAGACCAGGATTTCAAGACCAGCCTGGGGAACGTAGCAAGAGCCCCTCTGTATAAAAAATTTTAAAAATAGCTAAGTCTGGTTGCATGCACCTGTTGTCCCTGCTGCTCGGGAGGCTGAAGTGAGAGGTTTGCTTGCTTGAGTGCAGGAATTAGAAGCTGCAGTGAACTATGCACCACACTGCACTCCAGCCTGAACAAGAGTGAGACCCAGCTTCAGAAAAAAAATGAAAACAAAAAAATTGAAGGAAAAATATGCTTGTAGATATAATATTTAACTCGGGTGCCTACGCCCAGCTTTCTGGAAACTACAAGTGTAATATAAAGACAAGAGAAGAAATACAAGGAATAAAAAGCAGTCCATATGGGGTATCAAGGCTAGATTTGAGTGGGTCTGTAATCTGCTCACGGGGCTAGGGCTAGTGCCACCTTTCCTTGCTAGACTCTTGCGTCAACTCTGCATGAATGATGCAGCAAGTTGAAATGTCCTTGGGACTGAGTGGCATTTCTGGTGATTATTTTGTATGGCAAAACATTCATTCATTGAGTCATACAGAGGGCCCTATGGGGATCATAGAATCATAAGAACTGTCTTTTGCTTATAGAAATTTAGGAGGTGGACCAGGACATGTGCTTATATAACTTGAGTGTAAAAAATTAAAGTGGCATTAAAAGGATATAAATGTGTTTATAGTTTAGAAGAGCGGATTATTTCTATGCTGGAGATCAGGAGAGCTTTGTGGAGATGACAGCATTTGAGCTAGGTCTCGAAGAGTGGGTAGGAATTGGACATTTGCAGATGTGAAAGAAAACTGTGCCAGTAGATAGGTATATTCAAAACTGAGACATGAAATTTGAAAAGTTCAAGGCATCTGGCTGGTACTTAAAAAGTTGACAGTGGGTCTGGGTAGATAGTTGATATCTATCAGACCATGGAAGACATTGAATTTGAACTTTGTTGGTATGAACTCAGAAGACATTGAAGGATTCTGAGTAGGAAAGTGACTCCAGTAGAACTTAGCTGAAGGCTTTAGGAAGATTAATCTGCCATGAGTGTGTATGGTTAGTGGAAACAGAGACGGGAGGTCTGCAAGGAGCTCTCATCAGTCTTTTATACCACAGCCCCATCAACAACACTGTGGCTTCTATGTCTCCTCCAAATCTCATGTTGAAAAGTGATTACAATGTTGGAGGTGGGACCTGGTTGGAGGTGACTGGATCACGAGGGAGGATCCCTCATAAATGGTTTAGAGCTATCCTCTTGGTGAGAAGTGAGCTCTCGCTCAGTGAGTTCACGTCAGATCTGGTTGTTTAAAAAGTGTGCCCCCACCTTGCTCCCTGCTCTCCCCATGTGATGTACCTGCTCCCCCTTCACCTTCTGCCATGTTTGTAGGCTTCCTGAGGTCTCCTGAGAAGCAGATGCTGAGGCTGTAGAAACTAAGCCAATTAAACCTCTTTTCTTTGTAAATTACCCAGCCTCAGGTATCTCTTTATAACATTTCAAGAATGGACTAACACGGTGATTGTCATTCTTTGGTTGCTTTTATTTCTAAAACTAGATGTTGCCTCGATTTTTAAAAATGTGGATTAAAGGGTAAATGCATTACAAAGTCTTTCTTAATATTAATGTAAACAAACTCATTTTTTTGGAAACTTTGAATCATATCTTTTTCAGATGAGCATCCTAATATTTTGGGTATGTTTTTATAAGGAGCCCTTACTGTCTTTGGTCATTCTAGCTGTTCTTTGTATTTTCTGTATAGTCACTAAGTCTTTTCTAAGGTGCAAGGACTGACCTCAACTATAACTGTGGGTTTTATATAACCGATGGAATCATTTTACCCAAAGTCCTTTATAGATTGATAAAACTCTTTCTGCACATTTCTGACAGATGATCATCTGCCTTTGATTCAGACTGTGGGGACCTTTGAGTCAGGCTGTGGGGACCCGCTGTTGCACAAGAGATCCCCATTGTGGCATTATTCCAGTGTTACATATTTTTGTCATCTTGAGTCCACATCTACTTCCTTTGTTCCCAATTTTGCCTCTGAAGCTATTCAGATTAATTCCAGTCTACCTTTGTACCCAAATATACACTTGGCATTCTCCTACTATAACCACACATATACACCACACCTCCAAAAAGACTTTTCAATCTCTAAAGACAGTTTACATATTTCTCCATTAACCTGAGCAACCCCAACTCTTTCACCTGTTTCTTGTATGAGGTAATTTACAGAGTCTACAAAATATTTTGTTCTCTGGATATTCCCTAGTTTGCCAACTTTCTCCTCAAAACATAGCATGCAGAATTAAAGCAAGTATTATGTTTGGCTACTGTGACAAGGGCCCACAGTGTAGACATAACGTGCCTATAATTCAGACTTCTTCTACCTCATAGCACTGACATATTATGCAAGGAAAAAAAGGATGAACTAGGTTATATTTTTAAAAGCAAGCACCAAATAGATGCATAAACATTTTCTGGCTTCAACTCTAAACATACATTTCTATGTTTTATGTTGACAAAAGATGTTTACCAGTGATCTCATTGTTTTCATGAATTATTAGGAACTATACCTAATGATCTAAATATTTTCTGTTTAAAAAAACCAAAAGGTTAAATAAAAAAAGGGCCTGAACAAAGAAAAATAATTTTCATGAAACATTTTTTCTCTTAAACTAAAAATTTTGATTCTCCTTTTACTACATTTTCTGGAACTGAAAATGGCCTACTACATTTTTTCTGTCTCCCTCTCTTCCTTCCTTTCTGGGGATGACACACACTGAATTCTTTTTTATGAAGTTTCCTGAGGACTTATATATTTTTCAGAGCCACAATAGCGTTTTTTTTCCCCCCCAGGGTTCTCAGTTTAAAGCACTAGACACGATTACTGAAATTGCACCGTTTTATAGATTGACAGCAACACTTTTTATGGCAGGATATAGTAGATTTTAATGAAAATAAAAAAAAGACATGCTGAAATCAGAAATAAGGCAAATATTTTCAAAGCAAAATTTAGACCAAAAATGTCCTATGGGTCATCACTTTTCCACAAGGCAGTTGCCAGCTAAAACCAACAACTTCCTTATAACCAGACAAGTCAAAAGTAAAAGAAGTAGAGGAGGTAAGGGCTGTCCGTGTTCCTGTAATGCCATATGTGGAATTCTTTCCACAGAAATTCACTTCTCCACCTCCAAAATTAAAATCAAAATGGACTTGGAGTTTGCTAGAGAACTACTTCTCAGACTTCTTCTGAGTGCTGAAATTATTATAAATTCTAATAATACCTCACTGGAGGGCTAGGTTGAGCAGAAAGCGCACAGCCCTTGCAGCCATCTCTACAAAGGCAGGCAACCAGGTCTTCATGAAGTTTTCAAGAACTCTGTGTCAGTCTGCTTGCTGGCTTTCACTGTTCGTTCAACCTCTTTCCTGGCTCAGAACCTGACGACTTTGATCAGAGCATTGGCTACATTTTTAAATAATTTTAAATATTTCTCCTCTGGCCCTGAATTGTTTTCAGTGCAGACCTCAGCCCTCATCCAATGATGACACTAATCCATAATAAATTTGGGGATGAGTTACATTTTGTTTATATTTATGAATATAATTTCTGGCAAAATAGTGGAATGGATACTGGGAATAACTTCCCACTACAAAACTAACAGAATAAAATGCATTTCTGAAGAAGTAGAAAATTGAAAATCCTAAAAGTATTGTCTGAATTGTCTTTTTCCTTTAGAATAATTTTTCTGTTTTCACGTTTGTTTATATATGTCATACCAATGGTTTTCCTAAATGTTTCATATTTCATTGTCTTTGTACAATATGGGAAAAAGACTGATTAGTATAGGTAGTTGGCCTGTGGGAAGGTTAAATTCTTTGTTCTGAAGTGCCTCTCCTGAATTAGAGCATTCAGGATAACCTGCTGTTATATCTGAACCATCTTTTGGGTCATGTTTTATTTAGCTCTTTGAAGGTTTTACTCTCTGCATTCCAAACTTGTCCCCCAGCTACTGGTCCACTTATAAGACCTTTTCTTCTACTCTAGAACCATACATATCCATTCATTTTTAATTTAGTATTTTGAATGTCAATAGGTATGGAGCAGGAAAAGAAGTAGAGAGATACACTCCATTTCCTTTACTTAACCTGGGGAGTGAATTTTGAGTTTTATTTTGACACTCTAGAAGACGGTAATTTTATTTAGAAAGTATAGCACGAGACTGGTATTGACTAAAAGAAAGAAATCCTGCTCAGCAAACTGATACAAGAACAGAAAATCAAACACCACATGTTCTCACTCATAGGCAGGTGTTGAACAATGAGAACACATGGACACAGGGAGGGGAGCAACACACACTGGAGTCTGTTGCGGGGGGATAAGGGAGGGACAGCAGGGGGTAGGGAGGTTGGGGAGTGATAACATGGGGAGAAAATGCCAGATATAGGTGACGGGGGGATGGAGGCACCAAACCACATTGCCATGTATGTACCCATGCAACAATCTTGCATGATTGCACATGTACCCCAGAACCTAAAGTACAATATTTAGAGAGAGAGAGAAATCCTGGGTTTTGATTGTTACTTGACTTAAAAAAAAAACCTTGGAAGATGTGATAGTGTATAAAAAGTCAACATTTTTTCTGACATTCCTAACGTTCAGTGGTTGGGTCTAATTCTTCTTTTATTGGGTGTAGGTTGAACTTAGTCACCAACTTCTAATGAATAGAGTAACGTTGCAGAGACACTGAGACTTCAACATCTAGGTCATGAAAGGCAATGTAATCTTCTCACTCTATCTCTTAAATCACTCATTCTGGGGAAAAATTAGATGTCATGTCATGAGAAGTCCTAAGGGGAGAACCCAGTGGTAAGAAGCTGAGCCCTCCAACCAACAACAAGAAAGGAACCGAGGCCTTTGGCCAACAGTCATCTGACTGGGCCTTCTTGGAAACACATCCTCCTGCCCCAGTCAAGCTTTCAGATGACAGCAACTCTGGCCAACAATCTGGCCTGCAAACCCATAAGAGACCCTGAGCCAGAACCACCCGTAAAAAATACTGTGGGATTTCTGAGTCAAAGAAACTGTATGAGATTAGAAAAAAATATTGTCCTATGCCATTACATTTTGGAATCATTTAAGAGGCTGGAATAGATAATACATAAGAGTCAAAGAAAAGTCAAAAGATTGTATTGATATTGAAAAAATAATTAGCAGGAAATTACCAAATAAAAATTCAAGTCAAGGATGCATGTAATGCCACCGGAAAAAATAGGATATATATAAAGAAGTTAATATCGAAGTCTTATTCATACTCACACAGGCACACATTTATTTAGGAATATATGCATATGTACATTTTAGCAATTCATAATTTATACACTATTTTGTGAAAGAATTCAAGTGCTCTGTGGAAAAGAGGTATTTAGGCTGAAATATTATATGTATTTTTCCATGGATAAATAATTGTCCTTTTAAAAAGATATTTGTAGAGACAGGAAGTGGTTTATTCCACTGGGTTGTATCCAGAATCTGACTATTTTCTCTTTGTCATTAATTGAAGTAATTTTTGAGAATAACACCCTTTATGTTGCCCAAATCTAGTTATAAATTTCTGACCAAACTAGAATAGCAGTACTTTGAAGATAAATTCTACTGATATTGCTCCAAAGAGCATCTTCTTAATGGAGAATAAAAATAAAATATTTTTATATATAACATATTAAACTATCACAAAAACATGAAAAACTATCCTAACTTCCCTTTCAGCCAGAAAATGGATTTTTTATGAATTTTACAAAAATTTATTAGAGTCACAAAGAACTTTTACTTTTAATACTTGTCAGGATGATAAAAAGTTCTACCAGTATCAGGAGGAAATAGCCACAGGACCAGCCTCACGAAGCCCTCATCCTTTCATCTCAGGGACAAGGAACAATCATCATTTATAACAGAAATTGACTCTGAAATACAGAAATAATGTTCCACATCTACTGACTGTTAGCACAGCATTTATTATCTTATTTTTCTCATTTTTTTAAATCAGTTCTTTTGTCTTTTGCGCAACCAGCAATTTTAGGATATTTTAGGGCTGCATTTTTGAGAAGAGCTAACTACTGTCTCCAGGTATCTATCACCGAACTGTTTCCTCATCTCTGTTTGCTCCATCAGTTCCCAGCCTACAGCTGAGCACTGCTTAGCCCTGAGGCGCTCCAAGAGAATTATACTGATAGACAACAAGGTCTCTTCAGCTCAGACATTCTACAGGGTTAGTTACTTCAACTTGAAAAGCAATTTCCTATTTACCTATTTTGAGTATATTACTGACTTACTGTGAGTCAAATATAAAGACATAAAGCTTGTTTTTAATGTCAACATTCTGTAACATTGGATTTTATTTCATAAATACCTGATTGATTTTTTTTTTTTTTTTTTTTGACTCGGAGTTTTGCTCTTGTTACCCAGGCTGGAGTGCAATGGCTCGATCTCGGCTCACCGCAACCTCCGCCTCCTGGATTCAGGCAATTCTCCTGCCTCAACCTCCTGAGTAGCTGGGATTACAGGCATGCGCCACCATGCCCAGATAATTTTTTGTATTTTTTAGTAGAGACGGGGTTTCACCATGTTGACCAGGATGGTCTCGATCTCTTGACCTCGTGATCCACCCGCCTTGGCCTCCCAAAGTGCTGGGATTACAGGTGTGAGCCACTGCGCCCAGCCTACCTGATTGATTTTATGTCATAAATACCTTCACTGATTTTTTGTAGTAAGAATAAAGTTATACACTGGCAAAAATCAGGTAAATGTGAGCTAGACAAGTGCTCAGTTCTGATTCTACAAACTTTTTGTTCATCATTGATTTATTTTCAAAGGTAGGTAGGTAAACAGATGGAGGCTCATCGCTAGTTTTTCGTGTACCTCAGCCACCAAATCCATACTTCGACTTCGTGTCTATAAACCTGCCTTGACATCACTGAATCTATGGATATCAACAGAATTTAAGCCAGCAGGCACTTGGAGTATTAATAAACACACATGTACACATGGGCAAGTCCACACAGAGAGGGTTAAAAACTTTCCAGTTAAAATTTGGATGACCCAGAATATTATTTCTGAATATCTTTTGCTGTTTGTTTAGTCTGTCATTCAAAGAAATAAGTTAATTGGTATTTAGTCTCTCATTCTAAGGATTAAGTTTACATGGAATAAAAAATACCTCTGGGCCAGGAGCGGTGGCTCACACCTGTAATCCCAGTACTTTGGGAGGCTGAAGCGGGTGGATCACGAGATCAGGAGATGAAGACCATCCTGACTAATACGGTGAAACCCGTCTCCACTAAAAATACAAAAAATTAGCCAGACATGGTGGCATGCTCCTGTAGTCCCAGCTACTCAGGAGGCTGAGAAGAATCACTTGAACCCAGGAGGCGGAGGTTGCAGTGAGCCCAGATCATGCCACCACACTAGCCTGGGTAACAGAGTGAGACTCTGTCTCAAAAAAAAGAAGAAAAGAGAATGGGGAAGAGGAAAGAGGAGAGAGAAGAAAGAAAAGAGAAATTCTGACCAGAAATGCGAATTTCTGGGATGGGGGTTGGGAGATGCTAGTTCTGACTATGAAATCTGGTAGCTTTTTTTCTCTCTGTTTTTTTTTTTTTTTTCCATTCAACAGAGATCTAGGGAAAATTGAATATTTGTCAGGCACCATTCTAGGCATGGGGGATACAGCGTGAACAAA
Source organism: Cebus imitator (assembly GCF_001604975.1). Lineage (NCBI taxonomy): Eukaryota > Metazoa > Chordata > Mammalia > Primates > Cebidae > Cebus > Cebus imitator. The sequence continues at coordinate 7,555,939 of NW_016107388.1, read as the reverse complement.
ACAGGCAATGACCCTAGTCTTATTTAGAACAGAACTCCGGCCAGCCGCTGTGGCTCACGCCTGTAATCTCTGTACATTGGGAGGCTGACGCGGGCAGATCGCCTGAGGTCAGGAGATCAAGACCAGCCTGACCAACACAGTGAAACTCTGTCTCTACTAAAAATACAAAAATTAGCTGGGCATGGTGGCAGTCCCCTGTAGTCCCAGCTACTTGGAAGGCTGAGGCAGGAGAATCACTTGAACCCTGGAGGGGGAGGTTGCAGTGTGCCAAGATTATGCCACCACACTCCAGCCTGGGCGACAGAATGAGACTCCATTACAAAATAAAGAACAAAGCTTCTTTTGCTCCAGGATTCTGAGTTTTAATTGAAATTAATATCAGTCCTTCTTACTGTATTAAATGGGTAGGAAAGTAAAAATGAAATGGCATACATGAAAGTACTTCGAAAGCGCAATGAAAATGCAAGCCATGACTTTATCACTAGGGATCTACAGACCCTTAGCATGTTTCCCTGTAAAGCTCTTCCTAAATAACTGATGGCTATTCTCTCCCATCCCAGATTTCCACAACCTTCAGAAATGCTTAATGAACATCACATTGCTGTGATGTTTTTTACTATTTTTACTATCGATGTTTCACTATCGTAATGTTATTTTAATCATAGCAACAATTTTGTAAAAGTCACCTACGTATCTCTCAAGATGAGGCAGTAGAGTGAAAAGTGGTCAGCTTCCTGGGGCCCGGTCTGGCCTGCATCATGGCCTGTGAAATGGGGTGCTGTTAATATCAAAACCACACTTCAGGCTAATATAGGGCCAAGGAATAATGAAATAAACACTTGGAAATATCCAGCCCATCCAGCCAGACAAAAAGCGTACACATTGTTTACAAATACAAGTCCCAAGATAAATCCAGCAACCCTGAGGAAAGTGCATGGCAGTGGATGTGCACTTCTCCATCACGTCTGGACAGGTGACTGTGCAGTGAAAATGCAGGGGGACAGGTGTGTCAGAGAGAACTATCCCCACCCCACAATGGCATGGGCTGGGGCATCAGCACATGGGTATCAGCCATGTGTTCTGAGAACGGAAGAGTATCGACCAGCAAAGCCCAGGAATCCATATTAATTCATATCAAATTGCTCTTTTAGAAGATTTTACATTAGGATTTAGTATTAAATATCTTTTAATAAAATTAGAGGTAACAATGCAAGACACAACCAGCTACATACAGAGAGTACCTGGGATACCTTCTAGGTACTTTGTGCTATAATTTTAACAGCATTCTGAAGCCACAGATTCTTTCAAAGAGGATACTGATAAGAGGAACAACACTCAGAGGGAAAATCAAAACTAAATTGTAAAAAATAGAAACTGTTTATCTGATATTGATTAAAGAAAATTCAGAGGGAAAAATCCAAGTCAAATTATAAAAGAAATGGTCTAAAGGTTATTACCTCAAAGTTACTAGATCAATAAACACATAAAAATATTGTACGCTAATTTTGTGACACAGAAGCACAAGATTCCTAAATAAACAATCCTGTACTGAACGAGAATTCTTTGTCAATTAGAATGACCAATTGGATGCATTTCCAAGGACAACTTAAATAAGAAAATTATCTTATGGAAACTAGTAATTTTCTGGCCTCAGCAAAATGTTTGAAACAGAAGACAAAATGTGGTCTTTCTTCTATTATAAAAGTAAAACACATTTGGACCATACAGCAAATGTAGAAAATGAAAGAGAAAAACCACCCCTATTTCTAAAAGCAGAGACATTCTATTTTGTAGAGAAAGTTTCTAATGTGGTGAACATACCATATATTCTTTTATGTATGCTGGGCTTTTCACGTAATACTAAACATAGAGGAAGCATTTCTTTCTGTTTGGATTTGGTTTTCTTCTTCACACACAGCCTTACCTCCCACCTTGGGAATCCCTCCATGAATAAGGAGCAGAACTACTGGAGGTCCGCAGAGCTGACAAGACATCAGGCCAAGTCTGCCCACATCCTTTCAGTTTATTTCTAATAAAGCATCACACATTTAGGGACGTACAAATATCCTGTAATATTAGCTTAAAGCTGTACTTCTTTAAACATTAGAAAATATTCACATTTTCTTGATTAAACTGAACTGTGAATTGTAGAAAGTTATGAGCTTATTTCCCTATGTCATGTGTATCAATTCATTTTTTACATAAAATGCTCAGAGAAATCACTTGGAATTTCTAAAACTTTTAAATCCCACTTAAGTTCTTAACCTATGTTTAAAAAAAAAAAAAAATCAACGCAGAAAGAAACTGGTTGAAAAAGAAGGAAATGAATATCCATTTGTTCCTGAATGAAGGTTTAAATTTGGGCAATTTTTTTGTTCTTACTTTCCAATTTTGTATATGATTGATCTAATTGAAAAGTATTCTAGTAGATCTTTGCTTAAGCAATAGCAATGGTTGAAAGCCTTATTTATTTTTTTTGAGACAAAGTCTCACTCTACCACCTCTGTCACCCAGGCTGGAGTGCAATGGCGCAATTTTGGCTCACTGCAACCTCTGCCTCCTGAGTAGCTGGGACTACAGGCATGTGGCATCACACCCAGGTAATTTTTGTATTTTTAGTAAAGACGGGGTTTCACCATGTTGGGCAAGCTGGTCTCAAACTCCTGAACTCAGGTGATACACCCACCTTAGCCTCCCAAAGTGCTGAGACTACAGACATGAGCCACTGTGCCCAGCCTCAAAGCCTTTTGTTTATCATAGTTAGAAGCAACAATGTTTTGGTTCTAGTGTAATAAAATTTTACCCTAGTAAAGGAATAGAAAATGAAAGTTTTTCTGAAAAAAGGGCTTGATTTGTAGAAAATAACTAGGTTTCAAGAATATGTTAAAAAATTATAACACTGCATAATTAGCTGGCACTAAAATACAATCTTTATTCAATACTGGTCAGGCATTGGGTCTGCAACAGATAATGTCATTAATCAGACCTACAGAAAAAAAGAGGTGACCTGGAGGTAGTGATATTACAAATGAATTGAAAAAATCTCATGAAAATTTAGCACAATTTTCACATAGAAAATCATTTCATGTAGAAAATCAATTTTTTTACTGTGCATATTTATACTAAGTGGTGTCTATACACGTGGTGACATACATATAAATGGTGAAGTGATTACTACAGCCAGGTAGATTAACACCTTCTCACATAGTTTCTATTCTGTGTACGTATGGTAAGAATACCTAAAATCTGCTGTTAGCAAATTGCATGCATAAAATTCAATTTTACTAACTGTGGTAAACATGCTTTACATCTCTAGATTTATTCTTCTTAAATAATTGCAACTTTGTATCCTTCAACCTACATCTTCCCATTTTCCTCACCACAGGGTGAGAACCACTCTTCTACTCTGTTTCTAAGTAATCACTTTTTTTTTTTTTTTTTTTTTTTT
>NW_016107388.1:7546189-7552311 GCF_001604975.1 Cebus imitator | reverse complement strand
GACGGGGTTTCACCATGTTGACCAGGATGGTCTCGATCTCTTGACCTCGTGATCCACCCGCCTCGGCCTCCCAAAGTGCTGGGATTACAGGCTTGAGCCACCGCGCCCGGCCCGGTATCCACTTTTTAAAAATTTCACATAAATGTGAGATCATGCAGTATTTTTCTTTCTCTGGCCTACTTCACTTGGTACAATGTCCTTCAGGTTTATCTACGTTGTTGCAAATGGCAGAATTCCTTTTAAAGGCTGAGTCATGTTCCATTTATCCACTCATCTTTATCCATTCAAGTCAGTAGACACTTACGTCGTTTCTACAGCTTGGCTAGTGCGAATTATGCTGCAATTAACATGGGAATATAGATGTCTTTATCACGTAGTGATTTCATTTGCTTTGGGTATACACCCAGAAGAGAAATTGCTGGGTCTTATGATAGCTCTATGTTTTAATTTACTATTGTCCTACACCAATCTGCATTCCCACCAACAGCAAACAGGGGTTGCCTTTTTTCCACACCCTCACCAACACTTGTTATCTCTCTCCTCCTCTCTTTTTTAATAATGGCCATCCTAACAGGTGCAAGGTGATCTCTCATTGTCGTTTTGACTTGCAATTCCCTGGATGATACTCAACATCACGAATCGTCATGGAAATATAAGTTAAACCTATTTTTAATGAAAAATAAAAAAATATGAACTAAAAAATGAAATATTTAACTCAATCTCTTTACTGTAGAAGTTTCCACCTTGTTGTCCCCATGACTTCAGAGAAATACTCAGAGCTGTAGAGCTACCAGGTAGCCCCTGCACGTCTCCTGTCCACTTGGCATTTCAGTGAGTGTGTGTCTATAGTCTCTGTGACGTCATGATCATGGGGGAATATTTAACTGTCCATGAAAGTGTATCTAAAACTTAATTTTTTAAAAATGTAGTATATGCTAAAGCTAAATGACAGCAGGAGAGAAAGAGAAGATGACAGCAGAATAGAAATAGACAGAGGGTGGAGAGCAAATTTTTAGTATGGACGCTGTAGGGAGAAGGCATAGCCATTCAAATGCATCACACTTGTGTCATGGCACAGCTTTTTTGCCTAACACCCTACACCAGAAATTAAGGGCATTAAGCTTGATATGGGGTGTTTTAAGATAGTGATAAGTATTCAATGTGGAGAATTTAGAAAATGCAAACACATAAAAGACAAAACCTTTCGTAAACCCTGCAAAGCAAATATGAACATTTCTGGCCTGCCTGAAGATGTGTGTGTATGGGGGCGGTGGCAGGTATATGTGTGTGGTGTGTGTTTATGCTTACCCAGCCTTTCTTTCCCCCTTTATGTATAAGAAGATGATTTTGTTGTTTTTGTTCATACTTGGGATATTACTATATTGCACTTATTTCATGATCATCCCATACCATGGAGATACCATGGTTTATTTTACCACTTCACACTGTACTTTTAGGTTTACTTCCATATTTTCCGTATTTTAAATAACATTTTGATAAACAACATTACTTAAAAGTCCTTCTACAGCTCCTATTATTTGCTTAGGAAAGTTATTAGAAGTGAAATTATGATGATATAAATTGTTATATTTTACCTAGTTTCTAGTTCACAAAGACTGTATTGTAGAAAATTAGAAAATATAAATATACACAAATAAAAATAACCCCAAATTTAAACTTAATCAACAACCAGTCCCCTCAGTTTGGTTTATAGGCTTTCAGCCTTTTTTTTCTGTTCAGCTATGGCAAACAAATCAGTCTATTTTTTCCTTCTTTTCCTTTTGCATTATGGTCTGTAATTTTTTCAAAACTTGATGATATAAAAGATTGATTCCAATAAACGTATATATCTTTTGTACATGTACCATAAGTTAGCTAATTTTTCAACATTTGTATCATTCCACCTTTTGCTACTCTAAAGATACTGTAAAAATCACCATACATAGTGTTGTATTTTACCAGTTTGTTCTTAAAATAGATTTCTAAGAAATAAAATTGCTAGATCAAGAGGTATGCACTTTTAAGTCCCTTTAATATACTGGTCTAAATGCCAAGAAAATATTGTAAAAATTCTTAGTTCCACCAAAAGAAATTTTCCATATCAACAGCAACCATATTACCATTTTTTCTAAAATCTTCCAATCTAATAGGTGAAAGATATTTTCTCCGAAACATGAATTTTCAATTAGTTGATTAGCAAAGGTTGACTATTTTATACATTTAATGACAATTTTCACATCTTATATTTTCAAACTACAGTTCAAATATATTTTACTCATTTTTCTATAGGAATTCATAGTATCTATAAATCATATATGCACATATATACACATAATATTAATTCATTGGGTTATGTTCATGGCAAAAATCTTCCAATTTGTCTCTGGTCATTTAAGGTTGATCTGGTGTCTTTTCTCACACAGTTTTAAATTTTAATGTAAGAACAATTCTTTTCCTTTGTAAAAATGCTTTAGGTTTTAAGAAACCTTATTTCTTTCTGACTTTGCCTCTGCAGTTCCTGGGCTTTGTTGCTGCCTCCAAACAGCTCCCACCACTACTACTTTTTCTAAAGCTATTGTTTGGATTCAAGGTTCGGGATGACTCAAATACTATTATGTTAATTCCTTTTCCCGTGGGATTAGTCAGCAAGAGGAGAAAATAACACTGTCTGATAAATCATTGCAAATATTGCTCACATCTGATTTGAACATAGAATTCAAAGTCTTCCTTTGAAAAATACTAAAGCATCTGAGAGCAATGCTCATGGATTGTGTAAGTATTAGCTTTGCCAAATTTTAAAAAGTCATTATGGAATACAGAGTGTTGCCTAAGAGATGCACCGTGAAGATCTGAACAAAGCCTCCTTGAATAATAGATGAAAAAAATGGAGATCCAGAAAAATGAAATCACTTGCTTAACATCACATGGCAAGTCAAGGACAACATGAGCATAGAAATTCAAATCAGTACTCCCAGTCCAAAGTTGCTTTAGACACACCAGACAGGGCAAAGTTTTGCTGTGTTCTAAAATTCAGCTAAGAAGTAAGAGGCATATTATCAAATTTAGGAAGGTGGTTTCATCATTATCTATGAGATTACAAAATAACGGCCTTGTCTCTAGAGATTCCTCTTTGATACCAAATTCAGAATATAATAAAAAATAAAGAACTTACTTTTTACTTTGCAGAATAGTCAAGTTGATTGAAATTTATTTTCCCAGAAAGAGAAGTCCCTGGATACTTTTCATATTTATGCTGGCAGATAAATGTTAATTCTTTTGTTTCAAGACTTTTTACCTGTCAGAAGATAAAATTTAAAATGTCTCATTTTCTAATTTAAAAACCTGTCTTTTACAAATACAAAAGTGGGATTTTTCTAAAGCTTAAGTCAAACAAATGGTATTTAAAAAAGAAAATGGATCTTGTGAATTGCAAATGAATGAAAACATTGCTAACCCAAGATCTCACTGCTAGTAAAAAAAAATCTTGGGAGAAAGGAATTGTAACATTCTTAGGGACTAATTTCAACCTTCAACTGACCTATGAAACCCGAATTTTCGAATTCTACTCTTGTAGGTACTAAAAGCAATCATATCCCTACAAGATTTAAGGAAACATCAGAAAAAATAATTTACTTGAGTTAATTAGCAATATGAATGCAAAGCCTCCACTTTCTTCATTTGGAGAAAAATGGCTTTTTTAAACTCTGACTTTCAATTATGTCTCCAGCCCAAGTTCAGTTCTTTTTCACCTACATAACTATATGTATCAAATCTGATCCTATTTTTAAAAGTGTTTCCTGGCTGGATTAAAAGAAGATGAGGTTGGAAATTTTCCATTAAAACATTCCCTTCTCTATTTCCCAGAAATAAAAAACCTCTTTCAAACTAGCATTTTTTTCTAAAAGAAGGAAACCAAAGACCCAATATATTACCTTCTTCACATTCCTAAACCAAAATAAACACATAATTTTTTAAAAACACTTATAACACTAAATATGAAATAGACAAAAGGTACAGGTAGCCCTCCAGACCCATGGAAGATAAAGACAAATCTATCCCAGAAAGATTTCAACAAAAATTAACAAGACGTCAAGAATAAGACAATTTATGCTTAAGAGATTGATATTTGAGGTTTTTTTGTTTTGAGGCTTTATATTTACTTTTATGTTCCCGTGGTTAACATCATAACTCTTCACTACAAAACCCAAAATGCAACTTAAACTAGAAAGTTAAACATGCTGGAGCTTTAGGAATAAAACTTGTTATTTTGGAAATTTTGTCAACAGTGACTTTCTTTTTAGAGGTTTCTGAAGCCATCCTTAAAATAGGTAACTTTATAAAAATTTGAGGGATTTTGTTGAATTTTATTCTCATGTAAGGCTAGAGAATAATTTCCAGTATTACATGTGCACCAACACATGCTGAACACAAGAAATATACACTTCTATCCTGACTGTCTGTCAAATTTTATCTCCTAATTGTTTAAGTCAGTCTTGGGAATTTCACTGTAGTTTTAACTTTGAGGCTTCAGCATTAAGAATTGCAGACCTAGTGAATTAGTCTTTACAGTAAGATAAGTACCTATGCTTTATTCAAAGACCAAGTGTTTACCTTGGAGGAATTTTTCCTTTAACACTGCAGAGTAGGTCGGGAAGTCTTATGAGAATAGGCTTTTTTTGTGAGATGACAGTCTTCCTAGGCAATCTGAAATGAATCACCCAAGATTTGCTTCTTTTTGCTAAACATAATTCATCTTTTCTCTCCAACTCCCACCCCATCCACCTCCATCCCCATCTTTCCAAGGGGGTTACTTTGGGAACAGGAGAAAACTATATAACAGAGTTTCCCAATTAACTTCCAGGGACTATATCACTCACTTTTAGATTATATCACTAGCCTGTTGTACACAGGCATAAACTATAGCTGTAACTTACAAAATTAACTGGCTCATTTCTATTCCTCACTGGGAAAAGCAGGAAACAACTATATTACTATTTTTGAGGCCCACAATTAGAAAGCCAAAATAAAGACAGCAGGGAAAATCAAACGAAAATTAGTAAAATTCTTTCCATAAATTTGACAGTAAAGGACAAATGTCCTAACTGTACGGACAGAATTTCACACATGTGATCACATAGTAAAAGGAAACTGTTTTCTTTGCAGACTTCTCTGTGACTTTAAAGAAGCCATACATCCTCTCTGATACTGTTTATTCATAAATAAAATGTTAATAATAATTGCATGTACACTAACCTCTAAGGATCAAAATAATTTGCCTGAAGGCTTGCAGTTAACCATAAAGCACTATCTAACTGTCACACACTATTAGAAAATCCCATCAAAATATTGGTACCAGAACCCTGTGAATGTTGTTCATAAGAAAATGCTTCCAAGCCCTTTACCTTCTGATTCTCAGGACAGCGGCTGTCACACCTTGGGTTCCTCCTAGGGGAGAACCTAAGCACAGGTCTTAGGGACAGGTAGTTAGGAGATGACCTCAGGAAGCACAGGGAAGAAAGGAGAAAGTATATTAGAGTATCAGGAAAGAAAATGCACTATAATAAGTGTCTAACTGCACGTTGGTGACCACTGTGGCAACCGGGCTGGATTCTGCTGGGAACCCTCCAAGAACTCTCATGGAACAGTCCCCAGAATATGCCCCTATGAGATGGGGAGGGCTCCCTGGGGGGGCTACCCTTTGCCTGCTCACTTCACCCCCACCACCAGGTTTGTTGCTTGAGACCGTGCTGAAGGAAGGCCTCAGACAGAGATCATACACCAGCGCAGGGCATGGAAAACTCCCCACGCGCCGGGGATTTCCCACGCGGCTGCCGGGAACTCGGGGTTCTGTAAGCAGGTGTCTACACTGCCAGCCACACAGCACCTCGGAGCAGAGACGCCAGCCACGTAGAAGAGTGCTCTAAGAAAATGAGGCCTGGCCGGGCGCGGTGGCTCAAGCCTGTAATCCCAGCACTTTGGGAGGCCGAGGCGGGTGGATCACGAGGTCAACAGATCGAGACCATCCTGGTCAACATGGTGAAACCCCGTCTCTACTAAAAATACAAAAATTAGCTGGGCATGGTGGCGCGTGCCTGTAATCCCAGCTACTCAGGAGGCTGGGG
>NW_016107388.1:7472671-7544980 GCF_001604975.1 Cebus imitator | reverse complement strand
GGGGGAGAGGAAGAGAAGGAGGGGGAGAGGAAGAGAAGGAGGGGAAGAGGCGGAGAAGGACGGGGAGAGTGAGGGAAGAAAGAGGAGAAATGAATTTCTACAAATTCAAATAATTTTAAAATAAACAAAACTTACATTTAAAAAGCAGGACAGGAAGGAGGAGGAAGAGAATGGGGAAGAGGGGGAAGGGCAAAAAAAAAAAAAAAAGGTGGGGGGAAGGAAGGAGGAAGAGAGAAAAGTCCACCTGTATTTGTCAGGTGAATGGGAGTCAAGATCTCCCAACTTCAAGGAGCTTCCTGTGCATGTCTGTTAGATACAATTCTGTTTTGTGTCAATTCTTGTCAACTTTCAGACAAAACCTGGAAATCTTGTTCTCGTTGGATAGACATCACTGTATGTAAGTGTGGAGCAAACTTCTAATTTTTGGCAGACATTTAGGTCATAACTGATTCATCAGATGATGTAAAATTAGGGTGAGTCATTTTATCCAACAAAAGCTATTGCTCACCGAGGAAGAGGAAGAACCATCATCATTCCCAAGACTGGAGTCTTTTAGAATAGTTGCCAAGTACATTTATATTGAAAACTTAAGATTTCCATTTGCTCTTAGGAAAAATAATAGGGGTTATGAAACAATTCTTTTCCTTTACAGCTTTTCTTTTTGCTGTCTATAATGAAAATGAAATTTCTACATTTGTTTCAAAACTAAACAAAGATTAAATAATAAATTGAATAAATGTCTTTTTTTCCTTGAGACCTTTTTAGTTTCATGGGATTGTGGTATTGTTTTGGTTTGGGTTTGTTTTTTATCTGTTTGTGTGCCTGCTTTTCTCCTGAAACACATACAGGGAATACGCTGTAATTTCTGAGGAATATAGAGACAGCACAAGACACAGACAGGGCTTAGTTTCCGGAATAGTGCTCTTACTTTCCTCCAGGACTTTCTTACCTATTGATGAAAATACAGATTTACACTATTAGAGGGGATACCAGTGTTGCTCAACTTTAAACATATGAACAAGTGAATAAATAAAAATTAATATTCTATGTATTTTCTTATGTGTTACATTTTAGAAGCCATATTATTTCTTTTTTTTTTTTTTTTTTTTTGAGACAGTCTCACTTTGTCACCAGGTGCCACGCTGGAGTGCAGTGGCATGATCTCAGCTCACTGCAACCTCAGCCTCCCGGGTTCAAGCAATTGTCCTGCCTCAGCCTCCTGAGTAATTGGGACTACAGGTGTGCACCACCACGTCCAGCTAATTTTTTGTATTGTTTTTTTAGTAGAGACAGGGTTTCACTGTGTTGGCCAGGATGGTCTCTATCTCTTGACCTCATGATCCACCTGCCTCGGCCTCCCAAAGTGCTGGGATTACAGACATGAGCCACCGCACCCGGCCTACAAGCCATATATTTAAATAAACAGTTTAAATCTATTTTCCTTATCTTCAAAAAGAAAACAGAAAACTCATGTGTGTAAATGCATCTAAAATAAACTGTAAACCACCATCACCACGTCAGTCACTATCAATTTGCCCTATCCAACTTCATCTGCTGCATAGCATTTGGTCTCCCGCCTACAGGAGAACCTTTTTGTTTAAATAAAAAGATCAAACATCTCAAAATACTTGTAATTTTCAACAACAGCAATGACTGAATCTCACTACTCCTACAGCCAGCCTGGGAAGCAGACCGTGCCGTTGACTGAGCTGTTTCAGTGGGCGCCACACCCGCCTTCAGGAAAGGGTAGCTCCAACCTCAGAAGTGTAAAACACAATAAAATCATCGCACCTGCTACTGCTGTACACACAGAGTTTGTTTGCTATACCATGAAGCACTTGCTTTATGTTCGGTTATTTCTTTCAGTTCTCCAGCATTGACTTGAGTGATTGTACCGTACATGATACTACTCAAAAATAGAAATGCATCCCCTTTCCTTAGTCAATGTGGGAAGGATTTGGTGGCTATGCAATGTTAGGTTATTTTAATTAATCATTTTTGGCTTTTAGTATTTAGTAGCAGAATTAGTCCGTTTGGGCTCTGTGTGTGTGTGTGTGTATTTAGAGGAGGCGGTAGTTTGGGGTATTCAAGTAGAAAGAAAATTTACAAAATTAAGTTACAGAGAAATGAACAGAGTTCTTACATTATGACATGATGGACCCACAACTTTTCATTATCAGGGATTAAAAAATATTGCAAAGAAAAAGACAAAATTATCCTCCTATAATATTACTTGTCATTTGTATAATCCTTTATAGTTTACCAAGTGCTTTGAACTATGCATTATTTTGTTTGCTCACTGTAGAAACTCATACTTTTCAAAAGCCACTGAGAGGTTTCATTGTGGTGGAGATGCATGACGTGGAGATTTAACGTGCAAGGTGCCTTTTAGGTACAACTTGGCCATCTTCTTAATCTTCTGAAAAAACACATTGCCTAACATGAATTAAAGTTTATACATGCCAAATATTACAAAAGAATGGAAAACAACCTGCTGGGAAACAGGGCATTCTAGAATTTTCCACTCATCCCCCATCTACCACTTAGAAGTTGGTAGTTATTTTAAGGGGATGATGGCTTGAATACCAATATATCATCTAACAGACTTTTTTTTTTTTAATTTGGTTTTATTTAGTTTTGCTGAGTGAGTCTTCAACCTGAAGTTTTATACAAACAGCTGCACTGTTTTCACAGTCCTCACTCTAAATCCTCATCCTCAAGTAACATATGACAGCCCACCCTGGGGAAACTGCCCTTGTCTAGGTGTGGCTCTCCACCTGAGGACTCAGAAATTGGGAAAATGATCATCTCTCATGGTGGAGTCACATTACCTAAGCTCCTAAAACCAATGTAAGAACACTGCAAGGTCAAATTATTTATTGGCTGTTGTTTTTCATTGAGACAGAGTCTTGCTCTGTCACCCAGGCTGGAGTGTAGTGGCATGATCTTGGCTCACTGCAACCTCTGCCTCCCGGATTCAAGCAATTCCCAAATAGCTGGAACAGGCGCGTGCCACTGTGGCCTGCTAATTTTAATATTTTTGGTAGAGACAGGGTTTCACCGTGTTAGCCAGGATGGTCTTAATCTCCCTGACCTCGTGATCTGCCCACCTCAGGCTCCCAAAGTGCTGGGATTACAGGCGTGAGCCACCATGACTGGATAGGCCAAATTATTATTTTTTACAAACTAACTGCTTTACAATAAAGTGAGTGGATGGAGTAGTCCACCCTTGGTCCATCACCCTTCACCACCTACCCTTTGACTCATAGCAGCTGCCCAAGCTCAGTTTTCCTGAAACCAGACTCTACTCCTCACCCACTGGTCTCCCTCTAAGGGTTGGTTCTTACCTTCAGGCAGCATCAGGGGTGGGGCTGGGGACTGGAATCACAGAGGTTGCTAATTAATCTCAGTGGGTTGCTAGAGGGAACCTACTTACCTTTAGGTATGACGGAAACTCTGCCATCTTCAAGAAGTGGTCTCCAAAGTCACCCTGAGCATCAACATCCAATGTTGGACAAGAGAAGGAAAAAAAATATGAAGAGGGTGCATTAACTTGCCACAACCTCCACCCGAAGGGACAGAGAGCACTCTGCTCTGACACTGCCATTGAAGACAAGTGTCCCAGCCCCTCTAGGCCACTTGAGGGAAGTGAGGAAGAACTTCTGCAAAGTGTGGGTCTGGCTGGGCACCACCTCGTTCTGCATGTTGGAAGGAAAATATGAATCTTTGGTAGGCAGTAGCTACCTCTGTCCCACGTTCTTTGTGATATCTCCAAATACTACAGGTTTCATTGTTTCTAGAATATAGACATAGAAAAGCACCTCACACATCAGCAAGGGGCTCATTCTGTAAGTGACCCAATATTGAGATTGGAGTTGCAGTTTTGAAGGCAGAGTTCAAAGCTGAAGTCAGAGTTCAAAACAAAAGGCAGATTTCTCATCCCTGTCTAAAAATAGAATTAGTCTTGTTTACTAGACCAACAGCAATCGGTCCTGATTGGGGGACAACCAATGTAAATTAATAGAAAGCCTGAAATTATTTTATTTTACATTTTATTTTATATTTTATTTTATAGGTGAGTTCTTGGTTTTTTGCCCAGGCTGGAGTGCAGTGGCAAAATTCTAACTCACTACAGTCTCTCGAACTCCTGGGCTCAAAGGATCCTCACACCTCAGCCTCCTGAGTAGCTGGGACAGGTGGACACCACCATGCCCAGGCATTTTTTTTTTACTTTGTAGAGACTGGGTCTCACTATGTTGCCTAGGCTGGTGTTGAACTATTTCTTTTTAAATATAAGAAGATGTATTTTTAAATGTAAATGAAGCAACTGAAAGGAGGGAAAGATGAGGAAGGAACCAATGTTTATTTAGTATCTATATGGACCATATGCTGCCATATAATGAGCTAGCTAGATATTCTCTGTGTGCTAACTCAGCCTTTACAAGATCCCCAGGGGATGAAGAAGGAATTGGGGCACAGAGAAATCAAGTGATTTGAAATCCCTTGATTTACTAAAGCTCACACAGCTGCTAAGGGGTAAGCAAGGATCAGCACTGAGAATTCTGTAGCTCTAAGAACAAGGCACAACCCTCTGAAGCGTATGTCCTCAAGGTGGCCTAAAACGTGCTGCTCCTCCCTGACTGTTTTAGACTAGAGCAACATGGAGAGAAATTGGCACATCTGAGATGTGTATGTGAGCGACTGATTCTAAGATGCAATTTTAAAATATTCTGTTCTCTTGAAACTTTAGTGTTTTCTCTACTTATTCACAGGATCCATTTGTACTTTCTCTGAGGAATATTTTTCTTCTTGAAGAAAATCTTCACCTGACTCTCCAACCAGTCATTTCTCCTTCAGTATCCACGGACACGCAGTGGCAGCATCCTTCCCTTAGGTGCTGGAGTTCCTGCTCCTAAGGCTGAGTGAATCAGGAAGAAAAAAATGTCGTGTATGAGCTTAATTAGGCATAAGTGGAAGCATTCTCTTCTTTTTATGAAGGACCTTAAATATAACGCTACTTTTATATGTAACTTAGTTAGAAGAAGGTTAAAGAATACATTCTGTATATAATTGCATATATTCTCAACTCAGATGACTGTTGATAACACTCCAATCCTTGAGGATTTGGCCGGATTCCTTGAGCCTGTCTTTGCAGAAAGCAGTTAACCATAATCGGGGTTTGTGTACAGGGGAAGATCTCAGGGCAAATTGGGCAGGAAGACAGCGGAGGTGAGAAAGGGAGGGAGGGAGGTTTCACCAGCTATTTCTCCAGCTGAGACTGCAGAACACCCTTGATTCAATAAGAAAGTAGAGAATAAAAATAAATATAAGAAATATATTTTTGAAACATCTATATGTTAGTATTTTCCCCATCTTAGTCATCTTTTTCTGTTCCTGAATCATCCCTTCTGTCTTTACTGCCCCAAGTGGAGAAGGACAGTGAGGGAGGAGGGGCCTGGGAGAGAGAGGCATGTCCCACCACAAGTAAAGCCTGGAGGGGCAGGGGAGAGAGGGATGCAGACGGCCAGCCCTGATGACCTCTCAGGACCAAACCTTCTGTGACGAGGGGGACAAAAACCAAAACCCAGGTGGGCTACCCGGCCATGAGAACATGGGGGCCCACTCCCTGCTTCCCCACTGCCGCCTGGCAAGATGAGCTGTCACTCAGAGAAGCCTCTCCCTTGGCAGGAGGACGTATCTGGGTATATTGGCCAGAGTAATTGTCCACTGAGCAAATCCGTGACCCAAAGCAGCACGAGTCTGAAGACCTTGTGGATGGAGGCATGGACAGCCACTGCCAACAACAGGAGGGTGGCCTAAACCCAAAGTGAGCCAGCACACTAAGCTGTACCAGTGCAGGGGACCCAGTGACCTGCAGGATGCTGGGGAGGACAGCAGCTTTCCAGACAGCGTGGCACCGTGGGTCCCTCCCCTGCAGCCACAGGAAATGAAAGCTCCCGGTACACAGGCCTCTTCCTAGGAAGGACGAGGGGCAGGAAGTTGTCCGGGGGAAAGGCGATTATCCTGACTGGAGTCAAACTTTGATTTGAAGAGAGTGCTTTCTAATGGAAGAAACTGGCTTACCTGGAAGCGGCAAGCTTAAATCCTCCCCACTGTGGCCCACTGCAGGGCTTTGAGAGCAAGATAAAATCTGCTGCAGGAATAAAGAAAGTGACATTGTTGTCCACCTGAGTAAATTCAACTATGAGTGACAATCAAAACACAGTTTAATTGCAAAAGGAAGTGAAAGCAAACTGTCTTCTCTCTGCTGAGGATAGGCATTCTAGGAATGCACAGAACCTCTCATAGGATCAGAGAAGCAAGCCAGGCCTGGGGATGTGCTGGTGAGGGCATCTCTAAGCTTTGATTCCTGGATGGGCTGGCAAGAGAGCACCTACCAGAGGCCTGGTTGAAGAGGGCAGCCTCTGTGGAGGACTAGCTGCCGCCTGGGAGGGCTGGGGCCTTGAGCAGACCTGACAGACACATCATGAGCCCTCCAGGCATCGTGAGCAAGGCTGAAGTGGACCTTGCCCAGCCATAGGCTAATGGAAATGATCTGAACACGTGTAAAGCAGGTTAGCTGTATTAATTGCATTTTTGTCTTACAATTTTTCAACTTTCAACTAACTATGGTTTTATATGAACATAACAGCATTGTAAATTCAGGAACATTCGTGCTTTAGGAGGATAGTAGACGTAGCAATCATCATGAATACCATTTCACCAATCATTTTAATATACTTTATAGAATACTAAACCAGATGAATTGAAAAGTGGGAGGCAAATCATGTGGGTTAGTCACATTTGGGATTATTATATTTTTATCATGGCTTTTAAAAACAAAACCCACATAACCCGAAGCTTTGGAATACATTTCTGCTAACTGGTGTTAGCAACACTTTAATCATTTAGTGCTCACCAAGTATAACAACCAGATGTTTGGATTTTAAGGACATTCCACCCACTTCCAGAGCTCGCAGTACAATCCTAATTGCCCGCTTTCAGCTACTTCTTTGCTTGTGGCTGAAAACATTGTAAAGCTGGCACCAAAGAGCCATGTGAATAAAACATGTTAGTAGAAGCGTGTACTTATTAAGTGGCTGTTTTAAAGATGCAATATGGGAATTCCATAGCCAATATTGGAGTGAAATTGTCCTCTTTGAGATCCAAAAAATGCCTTCTTAAAAGTAAGTTGTGATTTAATGGGAAGAAAACTATTTCATAGTTACAACACCAAGGTTCAAGCCCCAGTTCAGTAACTTATTCAATAGGAAACCTCGAATAACCCACTTATTCCTCGGCAAAGCAGGGATGATAATATTTCCCCCATGTCACCTTGGGACTCCGGAGGAGAAGTGATTCAATGCATGTAGCCATGCTCAGTAAACTGTAAACATCCACAGCAAAGTGTAATTGTATGTAAGCGCTATGGAAGGGTTGTGTGTTTTGAATACTAGATGGAAAAATATACCTAAAAGATGTTTAAGATATAAAAGATAAAGAAGATGAAATCGTTCTATTATAAGGACACATGCACACGAATGTTCATTGCAGCATTGTTTACAATAGCAAAGACTTGGAACCAACCCAAATGCCCATCGATGATAGACTGGACAGGGAAAATGTGGCACATATACACCATGGAATACTATGCAGCCATAAAAAACGATGAGTGTCCTTTGTAGGGACATGGATGAACCTGGAAACCATCATTCTCAGCAAACTGACACAAGAACAGAAAATCAAACACCGCATGTTCTCACTCATAGGTGGGTGTTGAACAATGAGAACACATGGACACAGGGAGGGGAGCATCACACACTGGGGTCTGTGGAGGGGAATAGGGAGGGACAGTGAGGGGCGGGGAGTTCGGGAGGGATAACATGGGGAGAAATGCCAAATATAGGTGATGGGGAGGAAGGCAGCAAACCACATAGCCACGTATGTACCTATGCAACAATCTTGCATGTTCTTCACATGTACCCCAAAACCTAAAATGCAATAAAATATATATTTAAAAAAAAGATGATGATGAAAGCACGGTCTCAGCAAACAATGCACCAACTAGCATCTACCAGGTCCAGTGACATAATTTACAAGTCCAGTGAAAAATGAAAATATGAGGCCCATTTCCAGAAAGTAGGAAAGAAGGGGACAGAAATCTTTCTTTCACAGTCTCTCTTCATCTCTTTTGTATTTCCTATTCATAATATCTTATGTTTGGGATTTGTTGTGCTGCTTGAGCAAGGGGTACTCACAGGGTGTGTATAGATCCCCACAGGTGTTGGGCCCATCCCATGACTCAGACCACAAGACCTGATCCCACCTTCCCTGTGTCGAGTCTCCAACCTGCTGGAGTGGCCACAGTGATTGCTACACGGAGTCCCAGTAGAAGACAGCTGAGAGCCCATCCAAGGAAGGCAAGGAGGTTCCATGTCCTCGGGGTGTGCTCCATGATCCCATCCGTCTTCACTCACAAAGCACAGATCCAATGATACAATTATGCAGGATTTCAAGATGATCACTGCAGGGCATTAAAGCCCAAGCACAGGGCCCTCTTCTGGGCATGGTGCCTAAGTGATTGTACTGGCGGCAAGCCCTTGAATCATAAATTCCTCTATTATATTTTGGGCTCTCAATTTTTTTAAGTGGTAGCACAGGATAGTAAGTAAAAGAACAGACTCCAACGCTAGATTGCTATTTCCAAACTGTCTCTGCCTCTCATCAGCTCTATAATTTTGAGCAAGTTATTTTTTTTCTTTGAGGACCAGTTTCTCCATTTGTAAAACAATGTTAATAATAATTTGATTTTGTAGCATCATGATGCAGATTAAGTGAATTAACATATAAATGAAATAATACATAATCATTGCTTTCATAGGTTCACAGGTTAAGTGAATTAATATGTATGCTAGGACCTAACATATTAAGTACTGTAGTGTTATTATTTTTCATATGAATCCACATTGAAGATCCAAGATGATTCCAAAAATGAGCATGTTTGGTATCCTTACAGGAAAAGGTAAAATTAAAAGAAAAAAAAATACATAGAATGCAAGCACCAGCCAAAGGAAGATTTTGTAACTATGTTAATATCAGACAAAGTAGACTATAAACCATGAAATATTCAAAGAGAGATAATGTTAAATACTTTATTAAAATAAAATGAAAAGCATTATTATCTCAATAGGAAGATATAATAATCCTAAATTTGTGTGCAACTAATAACATTGCCTTAAAATTTATGAGTCTAACTACTTTCCTTAGTAAAAACTTCCTCAACACAATTCATAGGCTATATTTTCTAAAATTTGATAAGCCCAGAATAATTGTTGAATGACTGAGTACATGAATAAACTAAAAAATTCTGAGAAACTCACAGTGGGATCTTTCAATATGTTTCTCACTACCAACACAAGAAGACAAAAAAAATTATAAGGATATAGAAGATTTAAAATGTACAAATAACAAACTGGCATATGTAGAATTATACACCCAAGAATTACAGAATACACATTATTTGCAAGCTCTCTCATTTAAAAGGTGACCATTTGCTGGGCCATAAAGGAAACATTAACAAATTTCAATTGATTAAAGTCATAAAAGATATATTTTCTGACCACAGCACAGTTTAGCAAAAAGTGAATAACAAAATGAGACCTAGAAAATCAGGTCTTTGAAATTGAGCAATACACTTCAAAGTATCCCATGGATCAAAGAAGAAAGCAAAACAATACTTTGTGATAAAGTATTTTTAGCTGAATGATGATAAAAATATAACATCTGAAAAATGGGAAATACTTTGAAAGAAATTTATTCCCTTAAATGTGTATACTAGAAAAGAAGATTGAAGATCAATGACCTAAATTAAGAAGTTAGAGAAACAACAAAGGCAAAGGAATGAGAATAAACTAAATAAGAAAGAAAAAGCTAAGAAAAAGCAAACAAAATAGAAAGGATGTAAAAAGTACATAAAATGATTATTTAAAAGAATAATACAATTAATAAACCGCTAACAAGCATGATCATTGAAAAAAAAGGAGAAGCTATGAACAGTTTAATATCAATGATGAAAAAGGAGACATAAGTACCAGTCTTACAAAAGATAAGAAGTGGATATTATGAACACATTTATTCACATGTATTTGAAATTTTACATAAAATGAACTCTTCATATAAAAGGACAATTTACTAAAACAAGAAGAAAAGTACACCTAAATTTTCCTAAAGAAAAAGAATCTATAATTTAAAATTTTGCACAAAGAAAAGTCCTGGATGAAGTCACTACACAGGTGTATTATTCTCAATAGTTATGAAAGCATTTGTAGCCAATCTTACACAATAATCTACTTAATAGGAAAAAAAGGGACAATAATCCGGAGCACATCTTATGTGTTCAAATCCTTACAAGAACATTACGACAAAGAAAAATTAGAGACCAGTGGTTAGCAGTGGCAGAGGTCCAAGTTGTCCCAAGTTACTAGAGGTTTATCTATATGGGTTCTCAGCATCTTCAGTCCTTGCCTCCTCAGAAGAAAGAATTTGACTGAGGGACATAAAGCAGAAGACACCAAGGCAAGTTTCAGTGCAGGAGTGAAAGTTTATTAAAAAGCTTTGGAACAGTCAGGAAAGGAAAGAAAAGAAGGAAAGTACGAGTTGGAAGAGGGCAAAGCAAGCAGGTGACTTGAGAAACCAAGTGTACAGCTTGACCTCTTGACTTCAGGTTTTTATATGCTGGTATACTTCCGGGATCTTATTGGGAAGCTGCTGATCAGCTTTAAGTGTTTTCTATCTATTAGGAGCTTGCCTTTCCTTGGTGCCAGATTTTACTAATTACTACTTTAGAGAAACAGTTAACAACCGACCATCACCTGCTGATTGCCCAGCACTCCTGGTGTGGGGGCTGCAGGGAGCCCTCTCCTGCCCTGCTCATACCTGACTAGCTACCTGCTGTTTAACACAATCTTATTCATGAACAAAGATGAAAAATAATTAAATAAAATGATATTAAACTGAATCAAACAATTGGCTAAAAAATAATACATCATCATCAAGCTTAGCATGACAAACATGCAAGGTTAACATCTGAAAACTCAGGAAATATAAATTCATCATCTTAAGAGAATAAAGAGAAAATCATGAGCATCTCAATCATTGCAGAAAAACATTTGATAAAGTTCAACAACTATTCATAATAAAAATTCTTAATCAGAGTTTTTAGTAGGTAACCGATAATAAAAACAATCTATAAAAATGTTACTTGACACTGAATGGTGAAATGACAAAAGTAAGAACAACTACCATCACTACCTCTATTTAGCATTTCACTCCAGATGCCACTGCAGTATATCAACAAATATTAATATCTAAAATGAAAGGATTGGAAAGGAAGAAAAACTGTCATTATTTACAGATGATATAACTTTGTATGTGTAAAGTCCAAAAGAGCCTTTAGATAAATTCCAGAATTAATAAATAAGTTGAGCAAGTTTGCTAGACACTGATCAATATGTAAAATTGATGTATTTCCATCTATCTGCAGTAAATAATTAGAAAATAAAATACCTTAAAATATACTATTTATAAGAGTACTCAAAAGAAATATCTAGGAATAAATCTAATAAAAGATGTACCAAATTTGTACAAGGAAAACTATAATAAAATTTTTGAAAAAGTGGTGATACTATGTCCATAATTTGGAAGGGTCAGGGTTTTAATTCTCCCCAAATTGATCCATAGATTTAAAGCAATTCCTATCAAATCCCAGCAGATATTTTTTGAAAACTCAGATGTTAGCCGTGAAATCTATGTGGACAAGATAAGGGACAGGTATAGACAAGATAAACTCCAATAAGAGGAAGAAAGTAGGAGAATGTACCCTATCACATTTCAAAATATGTTATAAAGCTACAGCAACTATGACTGGCCATACTGATGCAAGGAGAGAGAAAGAGATCCGTTGAATGGAGTAGAAAATCCAGAAACAGATTCACTCACACACAGACACTTGACTTTGAACTACAAAGAATAATGAAGAAAGAATGGCATTTTTATTCAAGGATGAGTCAGTTATATCTAACTCTATCGCCATATAGAAAAAAATGGAAATTTACCTCTCCTTTAAACCATAATAAAAATATCAATCACAGATGGATTATTGATACAAATGTGTAACAGCAACAAAGTTTCTATAGTATAATTTAGGAGAACATCTTCATGACTTACAGCAAATATTATATTCTACATATAAAGAAAAACATATTTCTTTATACATATTGGGGTGCATTAAAATTAAAAACACTGACTATCAAAATTGTCTTTCTCAGACTGAGGAGAAAAGCTTAAAAAGTTAGAGGAGTTATTTGTAATACATACAACCAATAAAGAGCTAATATCCAAAATATATTTATAATGATAACTAAATAAGAAAAGGCTAACAGAAAACAAAATGAGCCAGAGACTTGAGCAAGCATTTCACAAAAGAGAATATCAAAATGGCCAATAAACATATGAAAAGATGCTCAACCTCATTAGTCATCAGAGAAATGCTAATGAAAACCTCTATTCAATACCTTCATAAGCTCATCAGAGCAGCTGAAGTTAAAAACTGACAAGACCAAGTAATAGCAAAGACATTGAGCAAAAGAAACTCTAATTCTCTGCCATAGGAGCATAAATGGGTACATACTTGAAAATGTGTGGTGCCACTTCAAGATTTAAACATGAATATAACCTATTCTTGTCTCTTAGATACATACCAAATAAAAATTTGTCCATAATTACGCCACCAAGAAATATGTATAGAAATGTTCATGCCACTGTAACTCATAATAGCTAATTACCAAAATATCTATCATCGGTTTAATGTATATATAAATGTTTATATATTCATATAACAGAAAGAAACACAACAGTGATAAAAATGAACAACTTCCTGGTACATAAAACAACATGGATGAATCTCATAAATGTAATATTGACAAAAACTAGACACACATCAGTACATACTCATATGATTTTAATCACATATAGTTCGCAAACAGGCAAATAATAATGTTAGAAATCCAGGAGACTGTTTAGGAAGAGAAGAAACTGTATCAGGTATTAAGGAAATAAAAATGTATGATAGGGATAGGGTCTCTTTCCTTAATCTCACAGTATAATAAGCTCATGGACTTAAAAATGCTCAGGCACATAAAAATCTGAAAAGAAATAGGCCATTATGATTTAATTAATTTGCATATAGTTAAGATGATACCTAATGTATATTCTGATATTTAGTCAAACAGAGAACAAGTATTTCATTAGCTGAAATTCATTAAGCAAGCTAAGAGTTGAATTTCTATCAAGAGTCTATGGCAGGCAGGATAGAATGAATTTTCATTGTATCTCATTTCTCCTCGTTTCATCTGAATGCAGCCTAAATGACTTTTTCAAGTCAGCAGGAGGGAATTATAGGATAACTCTGAAAATGGGACCTCAATGTGTTTATTTAATCATTGTTCTCTATCTTTCTCTGGAAAAGAATTCAAGCAGAGTGCAGCCATAACTTTATCTCTGAGACAAGTAAAACTGTGACTTATTTTTAAAAAGCAAATTGTACTAACAACGACAAAAGCAGTAACAGAAGCAACAACAATCATGCCCTCCTAATCAGTTTTCTGATTATGACCCACTAGTAAAATATTCATAGAAAATCATAAGCACACTAATAGGAAATTGTGTTTACCTGTCAAAAGAGAGAAAAACAGCTTGCCAAATCGAAAACTCGAAAAGCTATGACTTTGCAAATACTTCATTTGTGGCACAAAAGAACCATAAAATTACCAATAAATCCAAAATCTTTTCTTTATGTCTTCGCCTTCTTTAAATTTACCTGATTACAGGGTAACAATTCGTTTTTATTTTTAACAGGGTATGTGCTGCCATCTGGGTTTTTTTACATTCATATTAAGGTAATCGAGATTATAATCAGACTGAAAGGGTTTCCAAGGACCATGCAACCTTAGCTGGAAACATAATATTACTTAAATGGAAGTTCTAATGGTGTAAAGTTCAAAAAAGTATGAAATACAAAGATACCAGATGATTGAAAACTAAAGAACTGTTTTTTCTCCTTAATAGTGGTTACTATGTCTTGAAATATAAGCTGTATTCCAGTCAGACTGATTTCCCTTTTTGTTTCTAGGTAAATAATATTCCACCTTTAAGGACAGAAAAACAAGATCTACTTCTACCTTTTCACCCTTTCCACCCCTCAAAGCCTAATTAGCCAGTACACTAAGGTTTTTGGTCAATTGCATTTGAAAGATTGTGATTCCTGGAATAGTCCAGGAAGAAAATGTTTGGAGGTGACAAAGCTATTATAAATAATAACGCTATGTACATTCTTCTGCACAAGTTTTGGTGGGGTATTTACAAGGGAGTATTAATAGAATTCCAGGTTTAAGGGTATGCCTGCTATTTGAGCTTTAGCAAATAGTGCCAAGGTGTCCTCCAGATTAGTTATGTCAATGGACTCTTCAGGTCTATTTCAATTATTTTTATCTTGATGTTATGGACTGAATGATTGTGTCTCTCAAAAATTTGTATGTTGAAATCCCCAAGGCGATGGTACTGGGAGGTGGGACCTTTAGGAGGTAATAAATGAGAGTGGAGCCCTCATTTATATAGGATTAATGCCCTTATAAAAGAGACACCAGAGGCCGAGTGTGGTGGCTTCTGCCTGTAATCTCAGCACTTAGGGAGGCCGAAGTGGGGGATCATGAAGTCAAGAGATGGAGACCACCCTGGCCAACATGGTGAAACCCCGTCTCTACTGAAAAAAAAAAAAAAAAAAGCAGCCATAAAAAACGATGAGTTCGTGTCCTTTGAAGGGATATGGATGAACCGGGAAACCATCATTCTCAGCAAACTGACACAAAAACAGAATCAAACACCGCATGTTCTCACTCATAGGCGGGTGTTGAAAAATAAGAGCACATGGATACAGGGAGGGGAGCATCACACACTGGGGTCTGTGGGGGTGACATACGGGAGGGACAGCGGGGGGTGGGGAGTTGGGGAGAGACAGCATGGGGAGAAATGCCAGATACAGGTGATGGGGAGGAAGGGAGCAAACCCCATTGCCATATGTATACCTATGCAACAATCTTGCATGTGCTTCACATGTACCCCCAAACCTAAAATGCAATAAAAAAAAAAATTTGCTGGGTGTGGTGGCATGCACCTGCACTCACAGCTACTCAGGAGGCTGAGGCAGGAGAATTACTGGAACTCAGGAGGCCGAGATTGCAGTAAGCCAGGATTGCGCCACTGCACTCCAGCCTGGCGACAGAGCGAGACTCTGCCTCCAAAAAAGAAAAAAAAAACAAAAACAAAAAAAACCCAAACAGATCTCCAGTTTTCTTTCTACCATGTGAGGATATTAAGAAAAGTTGTCTGTCTACATCCTGGGAGAGGGCCCCCATCAGAATGCAACCAGGCTGGCATCCTTATCTCAATCTTCCAGCCTCCATAACTATGAGAAATAAATATTCATTGTTTAAGCCAACTAGTCTATGGTAATTTGTGATAGCAGACCAAAGTAAGGTCGATATTATTGTAAATGATATACATTTTTATTTTATGACTAGTATGAACTGCAGTTACTTTTGCACCAACCTAATATATAGAAATACTACTGATTTTTCTGTATGGACCTTGTAGTTCATTCTAAATCTACATATTAACTTAATCAGTTGCCTACAGATTTTAATGTTTTCCCCTATATATGTAATCATACCTTCTGAGAAAAATAATAGTTTTATTTCTTCATTTCTAATCTTAATAACTTTTAACTTTTTTTGCCTTGTAGCATTGGCTTAAACCTTACTACTGATCTTGAAGAAAATGTTTTTAACCTAATATCATTAAATATAACATTTTCTATATGTAATTTTGTGTAAGTCCTAAGTTCCTAGTCCTAGGTTGCTGAAAGTGTTTATCGTGAATAGATGTTACATTTTATCAAATACTTTGTTAAATAAATTGAAATGATTGTTTTTTTCTCATTTGCCCCAATAAGATAGTGGATTATATTAATTGATTTTCTAATGGTAAACCAAACTTTCATAATTGGAATAATTTCAACTTTCTCCTGATGAATTATACTCATTATATATAGTTACATTTACTGGTATTTTTTTAAGGTTATTGTATCTATGTTTATGAGAAAGATTGATCCACAATTTGAATTTCTTATCATATCTTTGTCAAGTTTTGGTGTCAAGATAAGACTTGCTTCATAGCTAGGATTAATTCTCTGTTTCTATTCTTTCAAAAAATGTATAAAATTATTTTATTCTTAAATATTTGAAATATTTTACTAATGAATCAATTTAGGACTGGAATGTTATATTAGATTTTTGTTGTTTTGTTGTTTTCATTTTTGTTTTGAGGGGAAGACTTCAACCTAAAATTATTTAGTATATATAGTGTTATTTAGATTTTCAATTTATTCTTGTTCTTTGGCAAGTTTTGTTTTATCCAATTTATTTATATTTTTCTAAATGTTCAACTTTATTGGCACAAAGTTTTTCATAATTTCTTATTTTATATTTTTAATTTCTGTAGGTTCGGTAGTAATGTCTGTTTTTGTCATTCTAACACTGATTATTTGTGCCTCTGCCTTTTCTTTTAGTCAGTCATATGAGAAATTTCAGTTTTGTTTATATTTTTAAAAAACAGCTTTGGCTTTGTTGAATTTTTCTATTACACAGAATTTTCTGTTTCATTGTTTTCTACCTTTTATGAATTGTTTCTTTTCTTTTATCTGTTTCAAAAATAATGTGTTGTTTTCTAGCTTCTTGGGATGGATGCTTATATCATTTTCTTTCAGTCTTCATTGCTAATATATGAATTAAAGACTATAATTGCTTCTTTAACTACAGTTGTGTCTGAATCCCACAAGATTTTATATGTCATGTTAGTATTACTCAGTCCAAAACATGTTCTTATCTTTGTTCTAATTTCTTTTTGAACACATGGGTTACTTAAAAAAAATTTTCCTTAATAAGTATTAGTCAATTAGTATGTAGGGATTTCCTAGGAATCATTTTATTATTCCAATTCACATCTAATGTGGCCAAGAACTCAAATCCAAATTCTGTGTAATTTGCTGAAATTTGTTTTATGGCCCTTTATTAATAAGTGGTTCACATATGCTTCAAAATATAGAGTTCTCAGAAATCTGAGGCAGAATGTTCTGCATATATATTTAGATGAGGTTTTTAATTACCTGTTCAAATCTTCTATGGATCTTGCTCTTTTTATTTGTAACTGTGAAGAATGTGTTAAAACATTCATTATGGCTGTAGATTTTTTTCCTTTTAGTTCTGCTGTAAATATACATATATATACTTATATATACTTTTATCTACACATACATATATCACAATTTGTATGTGATACATATGTATGTATGATATATATATGTGTGTATATAAAAGTCATCACATATATCTGTGTATATAGAAGTATGTATATTTATAAATGTGTATATGTATACATAACAATGTACAAAATACATACATATATTTTAGACTATGCTATAAGAAACTTACCAATTATGAAATGTTATTTTTTTAATATATTGACCCTTTTATTATTATAGAATGTATTTCTTTCTAGTATTATCACTTTCATTAAAGCCAACTTTGCCTGTTGGTATAGTTTTAACAGCCTTCCCTTTGTTATTTTTTATGATTTATCTATCTTTTACTTTTAATGGTTCTATGTTTTTATATTTATGTGATAATCATCATAGAGTTGAGTTTTGCATTATTATCCAATTTGAAAGTATTGGTCTTTTAATTGGAGTATTAATTTATTCAAAATTGTAATTAATGTTATTACTAACATATTTGAGATTAAACCTGCCCTTTTACTATATTATTTCCATTTGTCCCATCAATTCTTTGTATCTTTTCCTCTTTTTCTTGTCTTGCATTAATCAAGTATTTTCCCCATTTTTCTCTTTGTTACACAACACATACACAGTGTACGCAAACACACACACAAATACAAATGCATTTTTTATAATTACTACTTGGGTCACTTTTCAGACAATGTAAGGAGAGCCATTATTCTTCAATTCCATTTTTCTCTTACCATTTTTTTGCTATTGTTGGCATGTATTTTAATTCTAAATTTTTTAAGCTTCACAATACATTACTATCATTGTTTAATATAATCAATATTTGCTTAGTCTTATAACATTTTATCTTTTTTTTGTTACCTTCCATTTGACTAAATAATGTGCTTTCATATTTCTTCTAAGGCTTTATGACAATAATTTTTCTCCTTTTTTTAATTATCAAAAATATCTTCACTTTACCCCTATTTTTAAGGCTTAATGACAATAATTTTTCTTCTTTTTTTAATTATCAAAAATATCTTCACTTTACTCCTATTTTTAAGAATCTTTTGACAAAGCAAAGAATTCATGACTGACAGTTGTATTATTTTAGCTTTTTAGTGATATAATTCCATTGTCATTTGTCTTTCTTTAATTCTGTGGGAAAGTCAGCTCTTGATCTTATTGTTCTTCCTTGGAAGGTTTTATCATTTTCCTCTGCATGCAGAGGAAAAGATTAATTTTTTCTCTTTGATATTTAGCAGTTTACCATGATATGCCTACATGTGGATTTCTTTAATTTATCTCATTTTTGTTTTATAGACCTTACTAACTCAGTGATTTGAATCTTCACATTTTGGAAGTCTTATCTAGTACTTCTTCTCATTTTGCTCTGTCCTTCTCTCCTATTCAGTTACACCCACTTTAGATTTATACCTATGTCCTACATGTCTATTACATTCTTTATTTTTCATTTCCTTTTTGTTTCCTTTGTTTATTTCCTCTTGACCTAGCTTCTGCTTCACCACATATCCTTTCTGCTGAGTCAAATTTGCTCTTAAATTCATCTCTTATTAATTTCAGTTAACGTGCTTTTCCAATCTAGAACAACTAGAATTTAACTTTTTTAAATAGATTCCAATTCTGTGGCTAGTCTTCATTGTATAGTTTATCTTTTGAACATATTTGTCGCTGCTATTGCCAGATCTAAATCCTAAACTTTAATATCTAGATCACAGGTAGGTCTATTCCTAATAGATTTTTCTGCTCTTGGTTTTGGTCTTTTGGACATTTCCTGACACATATAATTTTTGTTTGAGTGTTGGGCATTATCTATGCAACATTTCAGCGACTCTATGACATGATCTTTCTACAGAAAGGATTGAATTGTCTTCTGTTAGGCAGTCAGGAGTTATAGGGTATGGACTGATTCCTTGATTGAGATGATTCAAGACTGGTTCCATCTATTGTCAAGTTCTGTCCATTTCAGTTTTCTCAGAGCTTATCCTTTCAAGGGTATCTAATGAAAGTCGGGCGTGATTATCAGGAATTCTCTTTTTGGCAAGCTATAAACTCAAACTTTTGTGTCCTTGTTCCCACTAGATGACCTGAAGCTCTGCTTTGGTCTTTGCCCCTTCACGGCTATTCTCTACCTCATTTCTGTCCTCCCGTCTCTTGCAGTGTAGGAACTGGTGAATGCTTCAAGGGAAAAAGCAGCTGTAAAATGTTGGACTTAATTCTCCAGGATCCAATTTTGTACAGAATTTTGGTCCCTCAAGTTCTGCCTGTCTTCACAATTTTGAATTCCCATTATTTTCTTCCAAGGTCACTGAGCCTATCAAATGCTGAGCCACTTTCTGCTGCTCAGCCACCATGATCTGTTTGCTTAGGAATCAGTAAATCTATTAAATAGAAAAGTAGAGTAAATATCACTCAGTGTACTTTCTGGACTTTGTCCCACAAAGCCTGGCATCCTTGATTGTCCTCTGGTGCCTTCAACAACAGGGCTTTTGCTTGTTTTATTTATATTTTATTCAGCGTTTTTCATTTCTCCTGGTGACGGTGTTGACAAATTGTTTAATAGGTTGATAACCTAACAAGGTACTCCACCAAAGGTAACAATAGAAGTCCTAATCATTCTCTTAGAACATGTATGACAAAAGTGACCTTCAGAGGTTAATGATATAGAACTGATAGCTGGCAGCCTAATTGTGTTTTCTTTGTTAGGGAAAGACTTCCCAGATAAAGCAACTCACAGTAGAAATCGAATGAAGAGAGGAAGAAAAACTCTATATAGTGTCTGTGTGTATATTACCCAAGAGAGGAATGGATCTTACAAATCTTTAAATTTTAATTAAATTCCTGGTGTCTTGCTGCATCAGAAGGATAGTGGGGCCACTGAGGCTGGGATATGTCAGCTACATCAAAGAGACTGCCTTGAAATGCTTTCTGTATAGTGACATTTGATATTCATGTTTTTCTTTCCCTCAAAGGTATGCTGAGCTCAAATGCAGTTCTCTGCATTTAAACTGCATAGACTTAGGAAATGAAGGTTTTCAAATAACTTGAAATGGTTACTAAAACTGCAGTTTTATTTTGTTTAGATTGGGCGAAGCTAATTCAGTTGGATTTCATTTACTCTTTTTTTTTACACTATGTAGAAATGGAGATTCAGGTTACTCAATTATTTTAGAGAAACTAATAAACTGAATGTGACATTTTCTTCCCTGTGCATTGATCTTCTCATTTGAAATAACAATAATTTCTCATGAATTCGATTTTAGGACGTGACACATTAGCTGCCTCCTGAGGACTCTGTACTCAAAGTCTTCCCCTTGATCCATTCTCTCAAATGCCCCTCATTGATCCAGGGGCAATCTTCTCATTCAGTTACTGTGGATAACAGCCACCCACAGATTCTCTTTTTGGATATTCTGTCAATTTTTTTGACTTTTTGTGGCAATCTAAAAGACAGAGTGAACAATGTAAACCGAAAATTTTCAGAGAAATGGAAGAGATATTGGAGTATATAAGCCTTTCTCATAAAACCCAAAGCCAAAATCCTCTGAGACTTGAATCAAAGAAAAGCTCCCCAAAGTGAATCAACAGGTTTGAAGTGATTGCAGTTCTGTTCATTCATTAAAGATTTGGCACTGAATAATAATACTGAAGATGCTTTTGCAGCTGATGTATGAAATGGTGTACTAAGTAGACATAGATAAAGTTTATTTAAGAGCCTACTGATTACAAATTTAAACTCATAACATTGTAAGTTTGATGTGCAGCTATATTACAGAAAAAGTTTTAAAATGAGAGATTTCAGGCAGCAGAGTCAAAATTTGAAATCTACAAAAGTTTAGGCAATATAATATGACTTAAATATCTGAATTGTTCTTGTATATAATTACTCAACTATGAAATAAAAAAAGTGGAAAGTATCTTCTCTTTTAAAAGAGAAGATGGAGGAAAATCAACCCTAGTCTCAGTGAAGTTTTGCGGTGCACGTGCAGTCTATATAAATGTCACCTGGGAGCTTGATAGATGTTCAAATGCCCAGCCCTTTCCCTGCCCCATCTACTGAGGAACCCAAGCACACGCAGTTCCACAAATGCTGCAGTTGATTTCTATTTACGCTATCATTTAAGGAACACTGATTTAAAGTGACTCTCAAAGTTTTATGCAAATTGCTTCAGAAAGTTTATTTTTTCTCAGCAAACTAATTCAGGAAATAACTTTTAAAAGCCTGCATGATACTCATTACCTTATTGAACTATGCTCTTGTATTTTCACTTACTGGCGTGGTTTTTAAATAGCCATAGAGTAGGTATGGGACACTGGAGGATGGAGAGCGCATGACAGGAAATAAAGGCAACTGAAGTTTCCGCTGAGGTTGGTAGGAAGTGGCTCGTAACTACTTCCTGTTTATCATTTTGTCCAGATTGAGTTCTGTTGCCTTAGCGGGCCGAAGAGTGCCAACGGACAGCCTGAGGTTGTAGTGGGTTTTATGCACACTACATATTTTTTGTTTTTCTTTAACTACGTGAATCTAATTTGGGAGTATTTCTGAGAAAAACTCTGAAGGCAGTTAAGCACTTTTAGATATCATTCTAAGTAGCCTATAAGTGAATGTTAAAGGGCAAAAAGATTCCTTCAAGCACAATTCCTAGGCACTGTGCTTGTGTTATGGATTTAAAAAAAAAATTAATACATTTTTTTAATTTAGGGGGAGAAACCAAAAGTCAGGCAAGCAGTTCCAAAAGTATTGGTGGTATCACCATAAGAATATAAAGACTGACACTGGGAAACGGACCTAACCCAGTGTGGAGGATCAGACAGGGCAGGGTTCCTTGCAGAAGTATAATCTAAGCTGAGACATCGAGGTCAAATAAAAATCAATTCATGAAAAACTTCAGGAAGACCAAGGAAAACCAATATTAATGGCAATATCCATTCATTCATTCGATTATTTTATTCATTTCATGCATTTATACATTTAGTGACTTATGTATGTGCCATGTGAAAACTACTGAGCTAGACCCTAAAGATACAGCTATGAAAATGCCAGACCTGGCAGCTGTATTCATGCAGCAGGAGAGACAGGAGACATCCTTTGTTTCTGTTTTCCCCTAAAACTGTCTGTGGTAAAGGAAAAGTTCTCTGCACTGCCTAATACTGTAGCTCTAACTACTGGGGCTATTGAGCATTTCACATGTGTCTAATGTAACTGAAGACATAATTTTTTTTGTTTTGTTTTTGAGACAGAGGAGTCTTGCTCTGTCACCAGGGTGGAGTGCAGTGGCGCAATTTCAGCTCACTGTAACCTCCGCCTCCCGGGTTCATGGGATTCTCCTGCCTCAGCCTCCCGAGTAGCTGGGACTACAGGCACCTGCCACCATGCCCAGCTAATTTTTGTATTTTCAGTAGAGACAGGGTTTCACCATGTTGGCCAGAATGGTCTCGATCTCTTTACCTCATGATCTGACCGCCTTAGCCTCCCAAAGTGCTAAGATTTCAGGTGTGAACCATCACACCCGGCCTGAAGACATAAATTTTTAATTTTGTTTTAATATACACAAAGCTAGTGGCTACTTCTTTAGTGCAAGAGTGAAAAAATTCTGATCTGGATTCCCCAGAGGAACTCAAAGATAGGACAAGTGGCATCTTAAAAATGAGCTCAGATGAAAAGGGGCTACCATGAAAGGATGGGACTTGGGGGAATACTGCCTGGCCAAGGGTGATGGAGTGCATGCTCCTTGTAATCAGGGTGTGACTTCGGCATTAATGTATCGTGTCCCTAGTGGAAGGCAGTGCTGTGCTGAAACACGATGAACTCATAAGTCAAAAATTTTGCCAGAGGTGAGCAGATATTTTCATTCCTAGCAGGATTAAATTCATATTTGTGTTTGCTGAGCCACCCAGGTGTTTCAGAAAAAGTCGTCATTTAGATTGATGGTGTTTAAAAAATAATCTCTCAACATATAAGGAAAAATATTTAAGGTGGAGGGTTGACTGACTCAAATTTAATAGTATAGCACATGAGACCACTGTGTTCCCTAGTTTTTAAAAAAAAAAAAAAATATATTGCTTTTTCCCTGTAAGCCTGGAAATATGGGAAGAGGGAAAAGAGGCTTTTCAAAGAAAACTGCTCTTTAGAACATTAATGCATTTCTATCATGTGTCCACTGATTATCTAACTGATATCTCTCCAATATTTTATCTTTTGTCTTCAAATCATTCTATCAAAACTGTATTGACTTAATTTTTCTTCTATTTTTAAAAGCATTACCTATGGATTTTTATTCTATAATTTGGGGCATTGATTTTTCAAACAGTAAGATGAGTTTTCTCAGATTACTAAACCTTAAAAGTGGTATTTTCAATATCTACTAAACTCAGCATGTAGAAAGCTATAATGACATTCTCCCAGATCTTAAATTGGGGGTGAAGAATCACTGGGTCTTGAGATCACCCCAAAGGTGAGCGCTATACTTAAGCCACAAAACTCTCTGGAATAAGGCAAGTAGAAGAGGTCCCAGGGAAGGAAGGGAGGGGGTAAATGAAGGAACAGAGAAACAGGAAAGAGGACTAAAGGAAAAAGAGGAGGAGGAGGGATGGAGAGACACAGAGGGAGAAAAAGAGGGAGAGCGGGAAGAGAGAAAGAGAGAGGGAGCACATTATCAAAACACAGCATCAAAAGCTGCAGGCTGTCTTCCAAACATCCAGGAAGCCAGAAAGTGTCATCGGATGGTTCCCTGATTTGGCTGAAATAATCCCCATAATATGTTTTTAGTATTCACGACCTTTTCTGAGTACCCTGATAGTAGGAGGGTACTTTGGAAGCCAGGTGCAAATAAGTGTGTCACAAATTGGAGAAATTTTCCCCCATTGGATATCAATAAATCAGTATTCTAGAATTACTATCTTATTAATATGTATTCTTGTTTTATGACTTGGTTAGTAGTCTCACCCCAAGAGGTCAGTCCATTCTGTTTGGATAGAAAAACCAAATCCAGTTTCTGGATAATAAAGCTAAGGCCCACGGCCTGCATGGTGTGTATCACCCTGGTTTTAACACCCGTGGGGACAGACACATGACCGTGCTGCATTAATCTCAGACTGTTCTCATTCTCTCTCCTTGACTGCAGTGTCCTTTGGTCATCTTTTTATTTTTTAAAATTCCAGTCATTTGAATGACAACCTGCTCATTGTAATAACTCATAAGGCAGCAATGTATTCAGAGGGAAATTAACAGTTTCTGTTGCACATCTCCAATACCACTTCAGTGGCGACTTGCGCTTCTCATTCATACCTTTTCTGGTATATCTGTGTACCAACGTAAAGGTTTTGATTTAATTTTTAATACAAATGAGATTCCTCTGTACATGTTATTTTGTGATTTGCTTTTGTTTTATGATGTTGTTGCTATGAGTTCCAGGTCAATGCATATATGGTTCATGCTTTTAAAGACCTTCACAATATTCTCTAGTATTTGTTTATTATGATGTGGTAACTCTCTCCCTAACTGAATATTCAAATTTATTTTACATTTTCTTACTCCAAATGTAGTGAGATAATACTTTTGAGATACTTGTGCCTGACTTCCTTTTCTCTTCCCTCTCACATATAGTCAGAGCCCCTAGACTCACTGCCTCAGCAAGAGTGTAGCGCTTTGAAGCAGAAATAGCGCAGGAGAACTTTTATAGACTGAATGTTTGTGTCCCCCTAACATTTATACATTGAAGCCCTAATCTTCAGTGCAACTATGTGTACCTTTAAGAAGGTAATTAAGATTAAATGGGACTGTAAGATCGGGGCCCTAATCCCATAAGACTAATGTCTTTATACAAAGAGGTAATCAGAGAGCTTTCTCTCTCCAAGTGCCTATGAGAAGTTGGCCATCTGCAATCCAGGAAGGTAGCCCTGACCAGAAATCAAAGTGGACAGAACCTTGATCTTGGACTTCCTGTCTTCAGAACTTGGAGGAAATAATAGCTTGATGTTTAAGCTACCCAGCCTACAGTGTTTTACTGTGGCACTTTAGCAGACTAATGTGAACCCCAATTCTCTAAGCCCAGAAAGGAAAATAAGACGTTATTGTAAATAAAATCTCCTGGCCAGAAAAACAAAATAAGGTTTCCATCAAGATGAGGCAAAAATTTCCTAAGTAGTTCTAGCTAGAAGGTAAGAACCCCAGAAATTGATATGTTATGCCACATATCAATTCCTCATTGATTTTTAGAATAATGTTCTATGGTATAAATATACAACATTTTGTTTATCTATTCACTGCTAAGAGATACTTAGACAGACTACACTACAGGCGGACTCATAATAATGTTCGACAGTGGAGAAGTTCTCTTATCCTAATACTTTTATTTTCTCCAGCTTACAAAATGTCATATTTCTACCTCCTATCTCTCTATTGGTCATTAAAAGTTTCTGTTTCTCAGCTTTGTATTAGGGAGAGCAATACTTTGACATTTCAGCTGTAGATATTTACTTTCCATCTTCTCCTGCTATTGTGTATGATGTTTATTGTCACACACTTGTTAAATGCTATTTTAAAAAACAAAAAATTATTTCCCCTATGGATTTTAACTTTTTCAATTAAGAAGGTCATCCTGAGCTCAGGCTACACAACATTTTCCTAAATTGTATTAATATTTTATAGTTTTATTTGTTATATAGAGATCCCACTGGAGTTCATTTATATGGTGAAAAGTGAGATTCTAATTTTACTTTCTTCCACATGAAAAGGCAATATTGTGAACACGAGTTGTTAAAGAATTTACTTCTTTCATTGATTTTAATGCAACCTTTAACAAATATATTTCCATATATATTTGTTTCTCTTTCTGGAGTAATGTATTTATTGTTCTCTTGGCACCACAGAACAATAATGGCAAGTCAATTTAAAAATTAGACAAAAACTTTAATTGGCATTTCTTCAAAGAAGATATGCAAATAGCCAGTTAGCACCCAAAGAGGTGTTCAACATCATTAGTCATTAGGAAAATGCAAATCAAAACCACAGTAAGATACCACTTTATACAAAACATTAAAAAGATGGGAAATAACAAGTGTTGGTGACAACTCTTACAACTTTCTTGGCATTATGTTTTTCTCTTTTAAAATTGAGGTATATTTTTCATATACTATAAGATTCACCATTCTAAAGTGCATGACTCAATGGTTTTTAGTGGGTTCACAAAGTTATGCAAACTATCACCAGCTACCTAATTCCAAAATGTATTCATCACCCCAAAAAGAAGCCCTATACCTACAAGCAGTTAATCCCCATTTCTCTTCCCCCCATTTTCTGGCAACCAATAGTCTACTTTTTGGTTCTATGAATTTACTTATTGTGGACATTTTATATATTAACGGATGAAATTACACAACTTGTGGCCTTTTGTGTCTGGCTTCTTTCACCTACTAATATGTTTTCAAGGTCTATTCATGTTATGCCACACATCAATTCCTCATTGCTTTTTAGAATAATGTTCTATGGTATAAATATACAACATTTTGTTTATCTATTCACTGCTAAGAGATACTCAGGTTCTTTCTACTTTTTGGGTAAAAAATGTTACAGTGAACATTAGCATACTAGTTTTTGCATAAACATGTTTTTAATTCTCTTGGTTATATGCTTAGAAGTGGAACTGCTGGGTCATATAGTAAGTCTATGTTTTAATTTTGGAGGAACTACAACATTGTTTTCCAAAGCCACTACAATATTTACATTCCCACCAGCAATATATGAGGCTTCTAGTTTCTTCGTATCCTCACCCACACTTTTTATTTTCCATCTTTTTAAAAATAATATTTGTGTAAAGTGGTATCTTAATGTGGTTTAGACTTGCATTTTCCTAATGACTAAGGATACTGAACACCTCTTTAGCTGCTTACTGGCTATTTGCATATCTTCTTTGAAGGAAATGCCAATTAAAGTTTTTTGTTCTATTTTCAAATTGACTTGAAATTTTGTTGCTGAATTGTAAGAATTCTTTATATGTTTTAGATATTAGGCCTTTATCAGATATATGATTTGCAAATATTTTTTCCCATTACGTAGATTGTATGTTCATTTTCCTGATAGTGTCCTTTGAAACACACAAGCCTTTTAAAATTTTGATGAACACCATTTTATCTATTTTCTTTGGTTGCTTTGTTTTAAATATCACATCTAAGAAACCCTCGCCTGATCTAAGATTACTAAGATTTACACCTATGTCTTCTTCTAAGCATTCATACTGTTAGCTTCTTACACTTAGGTCTTTGATCCATTTTGAGTTAACTTTGAGTATGGTGTGAGGAAAGAGCTCAGCTTCTTTTTGCATGCTTATATCCAGTTACCTCCTCACCATTTGTTAAAGATTCTTTCACCAGTAAATTGTCTTGGAACCCTTGTTGAAAATTAATTGCCCATAAATGTGTAGGTCTGTTTCTGGACTGTCAATTCTGTTCCACTGATCTACATATGTATCCTGATGCCAGTACTACAGTCATGATTACTGGCATTTTTATTGTTTTGAAATTAAGAAGTGAGTATTCCAACTTTGTTTTTTCAAGATTGTTTGAGCCATTCTGAGTCCCTTGCATTTCCATATGAATTTTTTTTTCTTCTTTTTTTTAGATGGAGTCTCACTCTGTTGCCCAGGCTGGAGTGTAGTGGCACAATCTTGGCTCACTACAACCTCTGCCCCCCTGGGTCCAAGTGATTCTCCTGCCTCAGTCTTCCAACTAGCTGGGATTATAGGCACCTGCCACCACACCTAGCTAATTTTTGTATTTTTAGTATAGATGGGGTTTCACCATCTTGGCCAGGCTGGTTTTGAACTCCTGACCTCATGATCCACCTGCCTTGACCTCCGAAACTGCTGGGATTACAAGCATGAGCCACCAAGCCCAGCCACATTTCCATTTGAATTTAAAGTCAGCTTGCCATTGTATTCAAAAAATCCATCTGGGTTTCTGATAGAATTGTATTAAATATGTAGATCAGTTTGAAGAGTATTGCCATCTTAACAGTATTACGTCTCCTAATCCATGGTTGTGTTTCCATTTAAGTCTTCTTCAATTTCTAGCAATGCTGTTTTGTAGTTTTCACTGTACAAGGCTTACAATTCTTTTCTTAAATTTATTCTCAAGTATTTTATTCCTTTTGATGCCATTGTAAATAGATTTTTTTTTCCTCGTTTCAAGTTTTAATCAAAGCTTGTATATAAGGTTACTTTATTCCTGCATCTTCTCAATTGTTTCTTCCTTGTATTTGTCCTTTTCTTTTCCTACTTGGCGAGATTTGGCTTTCCGTTCAAGAATCTTTTTGTGGTCTTTGTCCAGTTTTAGCCTAGTGATAACCACCTTGCTGGGGTGAATGCCTACATGGACAGTTGTGCCATTAGCCTTTTCCCGCTGCACCCGTTCAGTGTAGATTACGGATTTCTTCCTGTAAACCTGGACTGCTTTGCCAATTTGCTGACCTTCATAGTGTCCCCGTATAACCTGAATTTCATCATCCTTTTGGATGGGCATGGATCACACGTTGTACTTCTGTCTCAGCTCTTTGGAAAAAGGGGAGGACATAATCTTCCTGCAAATGTGGGAAGGTGCATTGAAATGCCTTTTGCGATTCTTGCTTTGGTTGGATTTCACAAAGGGATTGAACTTCATTTTGGCAGCTCCCGCTTAGGTGGTGGCCGTCTAGATTTTTTTTTTTTTTAGAGACAGAGTCTCACTCTGTTGCCCAGGCTGAAGTGCAGTGGCTGGATCTCGTCTCACTGCAACCTCTGCCTCCTGGGTTCAAGCAATTCCCCCATATCAGCCTCCTGAGTAGCTGGGATTACAGGCGCCCACCACCACGCTCGGCTAATTTTTGTATTTTTAGTAGAGACGAGGTTTCACCATGTTGATCAGGCTCTTCTTGAACTCCTGACCTCGTGATCCACCTGCCTCGGCCTCCCAAAATGCTGGGATTACAGGCGTGAGCCACCATGCCCAGCCTAAATAGAATTATTTTTAAATTTTATTTTTGGATTGCTTTTTGCTGGTGTATAGCAATGCTATTGATTTTTGTATTCTGAAAATCTTGTATTCTGAAACCTTGCTTAATGTATTTATTAATTCTAACAATTTACTTTGTGTATTCCTTAGAATTTTCTGTATAGTTGATCAGGATATCTGCAAATAAAAATAGTTTTATTTCTTTTTTTCCAATCTAAGAATCTTTTCTTTTCTTTTCTTTTCTTTTTTGGCTTAATTGCCCTCCAGCTTTATTGAAGTGGCAGAAGTGGAAATCTGTGTCCTGTTTCTAATCTGGGGAGAAAGCTTTTAGCCTTTCACCATTAAATACTATGTTAGCCATGTGTAATATATTGTTTTGACTATAGACATTTTAATATTCATTAGCACAAATCCCCTCCAAGAATTTTTTGAGGTTTTTAAAATTATCCATCAACATTTATTTTTCCACATAAAGTTTAAAATGAGTATATCACCTGCAAAAATGTGGGGGATTCTGGTTGGATTAAGTAGATACTCAATGATAGGAATGTACATTTTTACAGCATTAGGGCTGATCATGCAGGAACATGGTATATATTCTGGCTTGCTTTCATGGTCTTAATTACCAGTTTTGTACTCATCATCATATAGGTATTATACAGCTATTAAAGCTCCTCATAGATGTATCTATATCTTTTTAAGTTGAGAATATAAGATTTAAAAAATGTACATCCAGTGTATAGAGTTGCTCATTTCTTACCCTCTGCTTTGTCTTGACCAAACCTTGGTCAGGTTTCTTTCTTTCCTATAGGGCCCTGAACTCCTGTTGTTCCCCAAGCCTGAGAAAGCTCACACAAAAAAGTGGAAAGCATCCCCTTTGTGAGTTTCTCCTGGGAACCAGGTGGCCACACAGAGAGCCCTTTTCCTGTGAGACCCCACTGGTCTCTTCCCTTTGCTTGTCCAGCCTTGCCTCTAAACATTCTGCTAATCTCTGCTTGCTCCTTCTTTACCTTGGGACAGAAAAATGTTTTTTTGCTTGATTCTGAAGGGTTCGTGAATTTCTGAGACTGGAGCATTCTTCCTATTGCAATAGCCTTTCTTTCTAATTAGTTTCCTTAGTGCATGTAAAACTTTGGATACACCTATCATACTGAAATTTTTATTTGGGTCAATACATTGTTTTAATTGAGTTTCTTATGTTTTCTCAGTTTATAATCAAATTATCCTCAAATAATTAGAATTTGTCTCTCCTTTTTCAATATTTATACTACTTATTTCTCTTTCTTACCTTGTATTGGTGAAAACTGCCAAAAACACTGTTGAATAATAGCACAATTAGCAGGTATCATGTCTGTTTTTCAATATGATGGAAAAATCTATTATGTTAATCAATTTAATGTATTAGTAGAGGTTAGATTTAAGTTGTGTTGAGTTTAAATGTGTTTAAGAAAATGATTTTCCTTTTCTATTTTACTTAGAGTTTTTTTATCTTAATCGTGACTGAAATTTTATCAAAGGCTGTTTTAATAAAGTGTTTTAATAATTTCACATTTTCCAATAATTTGTTTTATATAAATATGTAAAATAAAATCTCTATATACAAAATCCATATATGAATATATAAAATAAAATCCTTATATTTATAATAATATAAGGATTTTTATTGATAGAATCCTAATGGTAAAGCCTTGTAATATATCTGAAATAAAATATATGTATTTTTTAATATGCTGCTAAATTTTGTTTGCAAATATTTTATCTAGATTTTTTCCATATTTACAAGTAAAATGAACCTATAATTTTTATTTTTGATATTGTATCTTTATCAGATTTAGCATGTTGGATATATCTTTACCTTGGAGAAGTAGATAAAATGTACTGTAAGACCATGTTTTAAAATCATTTCAAATCTTTTTATGTATATTGATATTACCACACGAAAAAATTTAATAAACCATGG
This sequence comes from Cebus imitator, assembly GCF_001604975.1. Taxonomy (NCBI): domain Eukaryota; kingdom Metazoa; phylum Chordata; class Mammalia; order Primates; family Cebidae; genus Cebus; species Cebus imitator. The sequence goes on along the minus strand of NW_016107388.1, from coordinate 7,513,619 downwards.
TAGTGGTATCCAAATTGTTAAATGTCTAGCATTGGTCCTGAGAGTCCATTTCCTTCACCTCCTTTAAATAGCATTCTTCCTAAATCCAGGGCCTGGTTCTCCTACTAGTTCCTGACTAAACGCCCATACTTACTATTCTACTTGAATCCCTTTTTTTCAGCATTATGTTAGTAGATCGTACTACTTTACCACATATATATATATCATCTCCCAGAAGAAATTACTGTCATTGTAATTGTATTTTCAAGGCCCCATTGCTTCTAGTAGGTTGTCACCATATGTCCTCTAAATGTTTTGCTGAATTGAAAAAAAGAAGTAATTATACAAAAATAATTTGTGTTTCATATTCTATTACTATTAGACCCCCTTTCTAAGAAGCATTTTATTACCACTTTAATTCTACCAGAATCATTTTTCAAATGTATCTAATGGCATTTATTACACTGTTTCATAATTAAAGGTATGTGTGTCTGTCTCCCAGATTCAAGGGTGAAGGCCAAAGCTTGTTTATGGTTGTGTACTCCGCATGCAGTGCAGCGCCTGAGTCACAATAGGGGCACATTAAATCTGGTTGTGAAAATTAACAAATTATGTCTACAAGCCTCTGTGGTCAATTAACTCATCAACATTCATTAATGAATCCAAAAAAGCTGATGGGTTTGAATACAATGGAAATAATTTACTTCAAATAATCACTCAGCAACTGGCATCGTGAGTCCTATATTAGAGACTCCTCCAAAGCTTTGCTCAACATTAACACTAAACCTTCTCCCCTTACTTAATAAAACAAACACTAAGAAATTCAAAATAGCATTCATGTAAGCATTCCAGAAAGATTTAGTTGACTTCTCATTAAATATGTTTGATTATAAAGAAATTAAGAATATGTTTTTGTTTTAGAATCTCCATGAATGGCATATTGTTCTACTTTTACAAACAAACCTGCCAGCTAACACTTGAAATTTGCTTCATTGGCTACATAAAATAAGCTTAAAAGACATGTAGCAATGTAGACACACTAGCTTTTTCCAACTTGGAAATTTTATTTTATTATTTTATCATCTTCAAATACTAAGTGACAATCAGAGTCCACATTGCTTTGTCACAATAAATGCTAATTCCAGCGACAATTCTGAGGCCTCTGTTCTTTAAAAAGGGGCAAAATTCTTAAAAATAAATTGTAATTCATTTTAAGGAGGAGTTGAACTCGTCATTCTCTGTATAATCCCTTACAAGGTGTGAATAAAGCATTATTCACGGTTAAAGAAAAAAAATTAAAAGTCATAAGAGGGAAAAAAGATTCTTGTTTAAGCAAGAGGTAGCAGAGGTTGTATGGATAGAAAAAAAGTAACTCTGTTTCCCTGCATAGAATGAATCACCTACAATGAGAGGCCATGAGGTCTCCTGCCCTTGAACTAACCTCACATAGGACAGATCCCTATGTTTCTCTGACGTTTTAGCAGCCATCAAGGGATATCCAGCCTTGCAGGGAGGGCCTAAGGAAATGCGGGGACCCTATCAACTATTTGTCCTGTGAAACACACAGGAAAGGCAAACAGCTCTGAGTATTTTATAACTGAGAAGATCCTGGAAGTGCACAGAAGGCACAAGATTCAATAATCAGAAAGTGTAAAGTCGAGTCCATATTTCCTTCCTTACCCACCTTAAATTCCATCCACCGTCAAGCAATGAAATCACTTCCTAGCATACACTCATCCCTCATGCCTTTCCCCAAGTCACATTCCCCGAGCTCAGCCACCACACACCTTCTGTCTGCTCCCACCCTGCCCAACTGGATGTGGCTGGAGACAACCACACAGCCTTGCACCGGATCACTTTCAACTCAGGACCACCCACTACTGGGGCTGCCTCACGGCTGCCTGACTCTTTTTTCATCCAGTCTTTTCACTGCTTTCCTCTTGCAGGATGAGTGTCACTCTCTGCTAATGACTTCTGCTCCCTGCCCCACTGAGAAAGGGTCTTCCCAAGCATTCCAACCTCCTGCTTTTGTGCTCGAAGGCTGGACTTCTCTCCTGCTGCCCAGTGTGCCTGCCCCTGCTCACTGACCTGACTCTGGAAATTCTCCCTCTTTCTTCTGTATCAGCAGTTCCTCCTCTCCAGTCCCCCTTTTTAAAAATCACACGATAAATATGCCATTATTTCTCCCAAGTTCAAAAAAAGAATCCTTTTGGTCCTGTTCACTCCCCTGCTGATATTCCATTTCTCTTCTTCCTTAAACAGCCAAAGTCTTCAAAAGAGTTAGTGTACTTGATGGCCTCCCATATTCTTTTGACCCTGCTCCCACCAGGCTGTCACCCCCGCTACTTCAGCTGACAACTCTGGTTGAGATCACTAACGGTGAATTCTCCGCACTCAACTTATTGACCTAAGAGCATTTGAGATCACGGATGACTCCTACAGCTCTGGCCGCCACTTCTCAATGTTTTCTCGGCCTCACGTTCTCTCTCTGACCCCTCAACACTGAGCGCCCTAGGGCTCCCTCCTTGAACCTCTTCTGTTTTCTTTTTGTGCTCATGCAACCTCATTCTAATCCGGTAATTTTAAATATTATTATATGCTGAGGCTCTATAATTTCTACGGCTGTCCAGGAGCTCTTCCTTGAATTCCAGGCCCACATAGCCAACTGTGTACACAGCTCTACTTGGGCACATTTTGAGCAGCTCAAACTTAACATGTCCAATATTAACCTCTTAATTCCTTTATCCCAAATAGGCTCTCCTATTGTTTCCTCCATCTGTGATGAGAAGTAAATTATTCCTAGTGCCCAGGCCAAGCACCTTGGAATCACACTTGATGATTTGCCTTCTATTATATTCCTCATTCAATTCCTGTTGAAATTCTGTTAGATCTACCTTTGAAGAGATCCTAAATCCTACCACTGTTCACCATGTTTTCTGCCACTACTCTGGCGCAAGCAACCATCATCTGTCACTTGGATTATTGCTTAACACCAATGACTGGTTTATCAAATCAGGCCACCAAATCAAAAGTGTTATTCAGTATCAAGCTACACTAATAATAATAATATCAAGGGTACAAGTACTCATGAAATGAAACACACAGAGAGAAAGATCCAGTATCAGTATCTCTTTCTCTGTTTCATCTCATGATTACTTGAGATTCCCTGATCCTTCCTTCTCTCCTCAGAAGCGCTCTAGCCCAGTGTAGCAATGAGGTTTTAAGTGAGGTCTGCAGTAACCAGATTTTCACAGATGGGAGGATTTCGATCATGAAAAGTAGCATGCATAACATATTCCAGGAAAGCTACGCCTCATAAATCCACAAATGCCGGTTTGTTTACCACAAGCAAGGCTAGAAACTAGATATATCCTTGTGAAAGCACTCCAGAGCTGACGACAGTTCTGCGAGCACAAACCACTTTGCTTTGTGGCCAGAAAGTCTGCCGTTACTCTGCAAGAACAGACTGAGTCAATGCCTTCTTTCTTTTCCAGGAGTGTGCTCCCTCCTTCATGTGTGGTAATTCCTACCTCACATAACGGAAGTGAGTGAAATACGGAGTTCTTCTTTTCTATAAATAAGATCTATTTATTTCCCAGTAGCAATAATCTTTCTCAATAATTTGATTTTCCTTTTCTTCGCTTGGCCCCTACTCAGTCTCTTCTGAAGCAGCAGCCAAACTGATCTCTGTAAAAAGTCAATCAGATCATGTCACTTCTTTGCAAAAGCCTTCCGACAACCAGACCCGCTTCTGCCACAGGGCCTGAGGTTTGCTTTTCCTCCGGTTGCATCACCTCCTCCAGCCGCTCCCTGAGGCTGCTCCTTACCAACCTTAGGTCACTTTTCAAATATCACTTCTGTGGCCACCCCATGGAAAATTACAATTCTCCCAAAAACAATCACATGGCCTATCTCTCTTTCCTGGGTAGTTTTGCTATTCGAACTTATCATCCCCTTGGGAATGCAGGCTTCATGAGGTATTTTTTTTCTCTGTCTTATTCCCTGTTACATGCTCAGATCCTACCTGGAAATATGCCTGGCACACTGGCATGTAACAAGAACTCAATAAACATTTGCTGAATAAATGAATACATTTTCCCACTCTCATTTTTAATTCCCTTTAAATGTGTGAGTTTTTAAACAATTATTGATAAGGTGAATGATGTAGTTTGTGTGTGTGTCCCCACCCAAATAAATGTGATCTCCAGTGTTAGAGGTGGGGCCTGGTGGGAGGTGATTATATCATGGGGGTGGATCCTAAACGGTTTAGCACCATCCCCTTGTTGCTGTCCTCATGAGAGTGACAGAGTCCTTGCCAGATCTGATCGTATAAAAGTGTGTGGCACCTCCCCCTTCTCTTTTGCTCCTGCTTCGCCACGTGCCTACCATGCAAGCTCCTGCCTCACCTTCTCCCATGGTTGGAAGCTTCCAGAGGCCTCCCCAGAAGCAGATGCTAGTGTTAGGCTTTCTGTCCAGCCTGAATCACTGTAAGTCAATTAAACCTCTTCTTCTTATGAATTACCCAGTCTCAAATGCTTCTTTACAGCAATTCGAGAATGGCCTAACACAGCTACTAGTTTAATAGTGTGATTTCTTATTTTCTCAGGGAAGCTACTCTTGGTTTATTCAAAATTTTTTGTTCTTTTCTTGTGCATTGCATTCCATTTTAAATTTTATTCCTTTTTCAGATCTGTTTCTTAATTCTGAAGATGAAAGACTAATATATTACCATCCTTTTTAGGTTATATATTTTATAATATACATATTATACATATATAATATAATATACCCATTTCTCTGAGCCTAGCTTTAGCTGTAGATGCATATACATATATATATATATGTGTGTGTGTGTGTGTGTATATATATATATATATATGTATATATAGTGTTCAACAATCTATTTTTGTCCAATTTTAGTTTTCATTTTCCTTTTAACCAAGAGTTAAGAGAGCATGATAAAAATTTCTGGCTTATAAAAAGTTTCATTTTTCTGACATTAATATTACAAACAAGGTCGAATGACTAGAAAACACATACACCACCCAGTAGAGGGAATATTCACTTAGGAAATCTCATGGAGACAGAAGCAGAAACGGGTATAGGGGTCCTTTTGCCACTGCATTCTAGGGCATAACACATGGATTTAGAAGGTTTGGACTTTGACTCTGGGCAAGTAATCCCAATCCTTAGATCTGGAGCTTTTCAGCTTCCTGATTAGGGAAGCACCAGCCCCTCCCATACCATGATCAAAAACCAGGACACAAGAGTAATATAAAGCGGTAGAGCTTTGACTCCAGCCCTGTTCTGTCAGCTCAGCTTCAGTTTGGGAAACTCGACCAGCCGGTCCCTGACATGGCTGGAGGCTACGGTCCAAGCCTTTGGGTTGTAGCTGTAGTTTTTCTTGGAATATCTTTGCATGTACAGATTTAGTTCTTTGTTTTAGAAATCTTTTTCTCCTTAATATCACTGAACATTTGGGAGTGTCATTATCTCTTCCCATTTTCAGGAATGCAATTCTGTTTGCGAGGATTTCTTTGTTTCTCTATGTTTCATCTTTTCTCAAAACACTTTTCTCTTATTCTTTCCATTGTATTTTTATGTAATATTTTCATGTTTATTCTGTATCCTGATATTTTTTTCAGTTAAACACTATTTTTTTCTTTCCCTCTTTGATTGTAGTTTTATTGCTAAATTCTGTGGTAGTTTTATTGCTAAATTGCAGTTTATTGCTAAGGTCTGCCAGCTTTTCAACTCTTTACATGGGCTTTTCTCATTTTATTCCATCAATATTTTCTCTTTAAAAAATTATTTTAAGTTATTATTTCTTTAAAATATTTTACAAGTATAGAAATAGTCTTTCTTCTAAATTTTTTTTTCTATTTCTTGGAGTAATTCTTCTAATGTGCATTTTTCTTCTGCTCTTTGCTTGTTATGCTTATCCGTGACTATTGTTTTCAAATAATATCCATACAAAGTATTCATGTGGATTCTTTCTGCTTGCTTTTCATTTTGAAACTAAGACCAGCCAGGCGTGGTGGCTCACACCTGTAATCCCAGCACTTTGGGAGGCCAAGGCGGGTGGATCATGAGGTCAAGAGATCGAGACCATCCTGGTCAACATGGTGAAACCCCGTCTCTACTAAAAATACAAAAAATTAGCTGGGCATGGTGGCGTGTGCCTGTAATCCCAGCTACTCAGGAGGCTGAGGCAGGAGAATTGCCTGAACCCAGGAGGCGGAGGTCGTGGTGAGCCAAGATCGCACCATTGCACTCCAGCCTGGGCAACAGGAGCGAAACTCCATCTCAAAAAAAAAAAAAATGAAACTAAGACCATTCCTTCTAGTTCTGCTGTTCACTCAAGCCTAGGATGGGGGACTTGTTCGGAGAAGAGATGTCTGTGAGCAGAGAATGTGAAATTTTCTTCATCTTTTTTCCTTCTTTTCTTTCTTTCTTTTGTGGCTTGGTGCACCATATCTGCTACTTCCTGTGACTGGGTATGTCTCTCTGCAAGTGCATTATGCTGCCCACTCTGGGGTGGGCATTTCACTAAGAGACATCTATGTGGTTCCTGGTGTTGCAGTACGTACACACAGGATCTGTGTATGTTAAACACTTGAGTGTCGTTTTCTCCTGTTTCCATCACCTTATCTCCAGACTATTGCTCATTGTAAGGAGGATAATTTGCAGAATGTTAAGAAAACGTGGGATTCCTCTTCAGATCCGTCCCCTCTGCTTTTTTACAGTGGGGAACTTTACTCATCTCCTCCCTGCCTCACACATCAAGGATGTGCCCAGTTTTCCTCTGGACTGTCCACCTTCTCCAAATGGCAGTTGCTGAAATCAACTTAAAATCTGGAAATGTATGCCCTGGCTCTCAATGTTTTTCTTCGATTGGTTCAAGGTTCACCATATTTGGGCGTATTGTTCAAAGGCTGTACTTAGGAGGTTTAGCCAGTTCCTTATTTCTCCAAGATGTGGGTTTGAAGTTCTTGTTCTCTTTGTTGATACTGTGGGTTTCAGAGAAGGGAATAGAAAAAAGAACATGCTATTTCTTACCAGAAGCATTCCAGTTTTGTAAAGCTAATAAATCATTGTCATTACGCTTGACTACACTCCTAGTCTCTGGTCACATGTCACGTGGGATGGCATCTGCGAACTCTGAGGTGCTCATAAGTTGCCTAGCAACCAGTTCTTTCATTCCTCCCAACAGCCTGCCCCAACCCTATCCCTACATGGCCCAGCCCACCCTGCCTTAAAATAGAACGTGTGGTGCCATGAGTCACTTGAAAATGGTTCTCTCACTAAGAGAAAGCCCTGGGCTTCCAAAGGGCAACGCTAATCAAGAGGGGATGGGGGGGGGTGTTGAATAGGAGAAGGAAAAGACACCAATATTGACAGTAGATATAAAATGAACTATTAATAAATTAAGGATATGTACATAGGTCAGCAGGACCTTAGAAAAAAGGCAAGAAAAGAAGATGAAAACCTGATGTATGTATTCTTTTTGTCACAAAAGTGAGATGATCATAGCATATATTTGGAGTTTCTGCACATAAAGCAAAGTCCAGATGAGAGGAAGCTGCCTATGCCCAGACACTCTTGGTTGTCTTAATCACCGAACTTTTCATACATTAAAAATACTAAAAAGAGAAAAAGTACATGTAATTGTGGTAAATAGTAAATAGGAGTTGGAGAATCACATGGTCTAGCCAACTCACTTTAGGGTAAAGACTGGAGGGGGTTCCTGCCCAGAGATGATGCCGTGAGGACCAACTTTGACCTGTGTTTAAATGGATCAGGTGGGGTGTTGCACACAGGGGCTTCTGGGGCTGTGCAGGTGGTGCAGGCCGCGTGGGGCAGAGCAGTGGCATGAGTCTGTGGTCCTGCTGTGCTATCAGTGCTATGTGAATATGTCGGTCTGCTCTGTAGGCACAGTGGGAGTAGGACAGGGACTCATCAGAAATATTTATGCCCCAGAAGTGGCTATTTATAGAAAGGAATAGAAATAAGTGTACTCGGGTGAGAACATTATATTTTTAAAATGCTTAATCATTTTATATGCTATTTTATACACAATAAGTAACATGTTTTCCAGATATAGAAGTAGCTTGATTCTCAGGCATCAGATAACTTCTACATGGGATATGCCAAGGGGAAGAGATGAGTCTTTTTTGTTTCCAAATTAATAAACATTTTTGTAAGGCTTACTTAAAACCTGTAAAATAAAAACTAACTACAATGCTTATGGGAGGTAGAAAAATTTTAATAAGTGAAATTTCTGTACATCTCTTCCACAAGTCATGGGGACTTCCCATAGTTGTCTGATTCATAAATTTAACTTCTTTTTAGTTAAAAAAGTGTTTACTGATATTTACAAACAGACTACACATGTTTTCCTATCTTTTAAATAAAGTAATAACACTAAATATAGAGTAGTTATGTAGAAAAATATAACGGTTCATAAACCATGTCCAGGTTGTCATACCGCAATTGCCACGTGGGCAGCTGAAGCCCCAAGGGCTAGAAACTGATTCATGCTGGACTGTATCCTCCAGGTAATGCATCAGCAATACCAGTCAAATCCCACTCACATTGTAAAGAAATTTACATTATTTTTGCTGTGCGAAAAAATAATTATAACAGGTCTTCTGTGCTAGATAGAAATGAAAGGAATAGACCTTTGCAATGGGTAAGGAAGTGTTGCTTTTAAGCTGTACTCAGATAAAACCTAATGTCCTGATTAGCAGAACTGGAAGATGATAGTAATTAATCAAAAATATCATTAATCATAGTTTCTCACATTTGACAATATACTTTTACCTATATTTTCTTCAGTTAGTATGCTTTAAATTTCCGTGCACAAATCTCTTTAGCATCCCTTAAAAAAACTACTTTCTGATTTCATGTCATTTGATGCTAAGACTCTATGAGATTTCTCTCTAGCCTCTGAAATAGTGATCTCTATTAGCTTCAAGATCTATACAGCTCATATAAAGGGTCAAAATTACAGACATGAAAAATATATACAGAAGTTTTTATGCCTTTAACAATTTTGAAATACTGTTTCCTTCCCTGGGAGTTTGGGCATGGGATTTCTGCATGATTATTTTATGCTCATTCCCCTCTACTATCAATTACAATAATGACACTCATCTACCTGTTAAAAAAAAATGGATGAAGCATTTTCTTGAATTCCATCCATTCAAATTTAATTTCTGTGATTCTAAGATGCTTTCTTCATTTGAGGCACATTAGAAAAAAGTGAACTGATTCAAGGTGTCTACAGTCATTTGGAAGGAAACAAATGTAAAGAAATAATCATAAAATATTCTAATAATACTAATATGTTCACACTGATATTGTATTATAAAATAAAATACATTTTACTGTTTTAAATGGTTAAAAAAAAGTGAACTTACATAGAACATCATTGCTTCAGATTTCTTTAGGGAGAAATATTTACCTTCCTTTGAAAATCTTTTTCCATATATAAATTCTAGAATCCTAAAATAGTGACAGTATTTGTTTACTACATATTTTGGAAAAGTAGGACGGGAAAAGATAACCTCCTTCTTAATTTTTTTCCAGGAATATTTCACTCAAAAGCTACAGATGAATAAATGAATATTTCAGCCTTTTTTTAAGAAAACTTTTTTCTCACAATTTTTAAAGGAATTAAAATTGATTTATACAGAATTAACCAGTGGGGTGAAATACAGCCATTGTCAAATTTTAAAAGCCAGATAAAATTAATTATAAATGTAATAAATTATGAGGTGAAATATTTCATGAAGAAAAAAAAACAAAATTCAGCTCTCTACCGGAGCAAAACAATCCATCAGATAATTACTAATTACTCCTGAGAAATGAATTGAAATGTATTAATAAAATTATAAGACTGAAGAAAGTTTTCCTTAAGAGCTGTTTTAATTATCAGCCATTCAGGTGGCTTGTCAGATCACATGAGCGTAGACATGAGGCAAATATGTGCAAGCAAGTTGATCACCTGCCAGTAGGAACAAGAAGTGTTTTTCATATATTAGAGCAAGGCACACAGGCCAAGGCAGGCCCTAGTGTGAGATGACATTAGAGTTCTAGTTCTGCTGGCCTCCTCCTGGTTACATTTTCTGCAGCAAAGCCTTGACCCCCTGGTTAGCCTTAGCTTAGTGTTTAAAATGAAGATGCTGGTTACATGTGATCACAAACATCCCCTGCACATCTCTCAGGCTATGATTAACTCTCTAGACTGGACGTAAAGCCACAAATATACAGAAGAGGCTGGGGACATGCATTTATTCATTTGTTTATATTTAGAGACAGAGTCTCTCTCTGTCCCCCAGGCAGAGTGCAGTAGTGCGATCATAGCTCACTGCAGCCTCAAACCCCTGGGTTCAAGCAATCCTCTCACTTCAGCCTCTGGAGTGGCTGGGACTACATGCATATACCACCACCCTGGTCAATTTTTTTTAAATTTTATTTTGTTGAGTCAGGGCCTTACTATGTTGCCCAGAGTGGTATTAAATTCCTGGCCTCAGGTGATCCTCAAGAACATGCATTTATTGAGTGCCTACAGTTCGCTGGGCACTGAGTCTAGCACTTCACATGTGATAATTTATTTAAACCTCTTAAGGATCCAGTGACTCAAGTATTGTCACTCTCCTACTACTGAGGCACAAATATGTCCCAATGATCTCTCAACTTGGAAGTCATCAAATCAAAATTAAAAAGCTTGTTCTCTATTTGGAGAATAAAGTCAGAGAAAATGGCAAACACGTGCAATGAAGTTTAGATGTTCCAGGATCAAATAAAAAGTAAATATTTCTACAAATGAGAGATCTCAAGGAGAAAATTTCAGAACAAGGCATCAATATCTCATTGACTTACTGATCACACAGCTGCAAGCCTAGAAATTTCCCCCAGGTACACACACACACAGACACACACACACACACACACACACACAGTCACTCCTCCATTCGTGAACATATGAGACACTGTTACCATTGTCCGTTCAGAGTAACACACCTTGATCTCAGTGGGACTGGAGGCATCTTTAATTTTGGTGGTGGATGTAATAAAATGTCTCAGGTTTCATTTTCACTGAATGGCTAAGGTGTATGCTCAAACACATTTCAACCGATTTTGTTTTCTTTCCAATTCAGTGTGTTCTAGGAACAAAAATTGTTTAATTTACAGGTAATACCTCATTTATCTGCCTGAGACATACTAGCAGTGTTGGTTCTAAATCACACTTCAAAGTCATATAACAAATCTTCAAACTTTTGTGTTTAAAAGGCTCACATTGGTCTTCTAGCAGGGAAGCACAAAATCAGACTCCAAGATTTTCCTCAGAAATTATTTTTTCTTGCTTTCATCTTCCTATATTAGTTTCAATCTCAATTTTCATGACTTACACAATGTTCTATCAATCGGCCGAATGTGCATTTGCTCTGAAAAAAGAGAGCCATGCTGGCCTTGCTAGCTCATGGTTCAGGTTTCTTTAAGAATTATTAAATACATGATATAGACCAAACTATTCCCAACATATTCATAAGCCATGGAACATAATAATACCACAAACACCCATGAACCCACTATCGTAATGTATAAAATCTAAAACATTTCATGAACCTTACATCTAGTCATGTTCTTTTCCTGTCCCATCCCCTTGCCTGCCACCAACAAATGCTTCCATTATCTCAACTTCAGTGTAGATCACGCCCTTCGTTTTTATGTGATATAGCTTTACTAGACATTTTTGTGTACTTAAGCAAAGTTATTTAATGCTATTCAACTTTTAGCTTCATAGACATGATGTCACACCACATGTGAACTATGCCAATCTACTTCTCTTCTCTTTCCAAAAACAACCTAAGTTTTTGTTTGAAGCTGTGGGTCATTCATTTTCATTTCTGCAGATTATTTCATTTTGTAGATTTATAACAATTTATCCTTTTCCCCAGCTACGGTCATTTGAGTTGTTTCCAGGTTTTCCTATTAGGAACAATGCTCCTGGGTTCATTCTTTTTGTGTTTCCCAGGGCATGTGAGTGCAAGACTTTCTCTGTGGTAGAAGCCCAAGTTTGGAATGGCTGAACTGCAGCGTATGAGTGCTCATCTTTCCAAGATAATGCCAAATTGTTTTCCAAAGCAGTGTAACAATTTGCAATCCCACTCACAGTACACAAGGATTCCTGTTGATACACATCATTAACAACTCATGATTTACCAGAAAACTTAATTTTAAGCAAGCCAGTGGTTTTAATTTTTATTTTTCTTACTACTAACAAGGAAGTATATTTTTAAGTTTTTGACCATTCATATTTCCTTTTCTATAAATGCCTATGTCTTTTACCTTTTTCTAGAGAGTAGTGCTCTTTTAGATTATTATTTTATATGTTCTTTACATTCTTTATGTATTCTGATTAGTTACTCTTTATTGCTTATTTGTTGAAAATATCTTCCAGCATGTGGCTTATTTTTTTTAGTCTTATTATGATTTGATGACCAAAACTTCTTACTCTTAATCAGATGTGCCAGTCTTTTTCTTTCATGGCTAAAATCTTTTGTCTAATTTAAGAAATCTTTCCTGATCTGATATCATAAAAATCTTTCTCTAATTTCTAAACATTTTGAAACCATTCTTTTTATATTCAAGTCATTAAAACATCAGAATTTATGTGCATAATGTGAGGTGACAAATCAATTTCATTTTTGCCATATGGATTAGTGATACCACCCGCCTTGATCGTATGTCAAGTTTCCTCATGTGTCTGGGCACATTACTAAGCCCTCTGAGCTGCTGCATTTTCACCCTGCAGATCCTGGTGCTGAGACATGTTGTGCTTACTGTGCTAACTGTAAAATAATTCTTGATAACTGATAGGGAAACTCCCCTAACTTCTTCTCAGCAAATGTATCTCAGGTCTTCTTGATCATTGTTCTTCCCTATAAATTCTACAATCAACTCTGCTGAGATTGGGAAAGGGATTGCTTGAATTACAGAAAAATGTAGAGGAGATGTGATATCTTAATGATACTGGGTCTCCATAGTGATAAGCATGGTATGTTTCTCTATTTATGTAATTGTTAACATCATCTAATCAAATTGTATAATTTTTACCACACAAGTTTTACATATTTTTAGTTAAATTTGTTCAGTTGAACCTTATATTTTCCATGGCTACTCTAAATGCTATTTTTTACTTTATCATACACATTTCTAATTGATTTTTACTGGTGTACACAAATACAATTAATTTACGTAATTTCATTTCATCACTAGGCAAAGAGGTAGACAATCTTATTATTTCCATTAATTTATTTGTAGATTATTCTGGAGGTTTAGATAGGTAGATAGATCATCTGCAAATTATATTTATTCATTGTTTTTAATACACATACATTTTATCTTTTTTTTTTTTTTTTTGGCCATACTGCACTGGCTAAGGTCTCCAGTACATTGTTGAATAGGAGTAAAACCAGTCAGCATGATTTTCTGCTTTCTGTTCCCAGTAGGTTTACTCTAAGTTTTTTGCAGCTAACCTTTTCTGGTTAAATAAACATCCCTTCTATTCATATTTTGTTTACAATTAATTTTTTCAAAAAAAATTTTTAGCAACTATTGAGAATATAATATGTTTTGTTTTGTTTTTTGAGATGGAGTCTCACTCTGTTGCCCAGGCTGGAGTGCAGTGGCTCCATCTCAGCTCACTGTAACCTCTGCCTCCCTGGTTCAAGCAATTCTCCTGCCTCAGCCTCCGGAGTGGCTGAGATTACAAGCCCCTCCACCACCCTCTGCCACCAGGCATGGCTAATTTTTGTATCTCCAGTAGAGATGGGGTTTCACCATGTTTACCAGGCTGGTCTCAAACTACTGACCTCAAGTGATCTGCCCACCTCAACCTCCCAAAGTGCTGGGATTACAGGCGTGAGCCACCTGGGCCTGGTTAGAGAATATCATATAAATGAAATAATGACATGATCATTTTCCCTTCAATTTGTTCATGGAAAGAATGATATATTAATTATCTAATGCTAGATAGACTTTAAAATTCTAGGGAAAAAACCTGAATTTGATCACTATGTATTAACAAACTGAATTCAGTTTGCTAATAAGATTTCTATCAATATTCATGAGATTGACCTGTAATTTTTCTTTCTCATACTTACTATTCTTCTCAAAGTTAAACTAGCTTCAAAGAGTAGGAAAATATTTCTTCTTTATCTGTAGTCTGGAAAGATTTTTATATCCTTTGAAATTTTGGCAGAATCTGCTTGTAAAACCTCAGGGCTGGTGCTTCCCTCCTGGGAATATTAAACCACTGATTCAAATTCTTTAATGATTATAGAAGTGTAATGTTCAAATTTTCTATTTTTTTTCTGGACAGAGTTTGGTGAGTTATATTTCTCTAAGAACTTGCCTATTTTATTTAAGTCAGTGGTTCTCACCCAGGGGTGATTTTCTCTTGCCAGAGACATTTAGCCACATCTGTAGACAATGGTGGGTGAGGTTTGGGGTGCTATTGGCAACCAGTGAATAGAGGCCAAGGATGCTGCTAAACACCCTACAAAGTACAGGGCAGTCCCCCACCTTCACATACACACACACACACACACACACACACACACACACACACACATACACACACAAAACCAAGAATTGCTCAACCTAAACAGCAACATGGCTGAGGTTGAGAAAACCAGCTAAGGTTTTAAATTTGTTGGCTGAGTTACAGTATTAGCATTCTTTTAAATTTTAGCTAGACATGTTTATGTCTTAACTTTTCATTCCTAATGTTAATATCTTCTTACTTCTTATTTTCCAATTAACATCACTCGTGCTTATCTGCTTTATTTATGTTCTCAAAGTACCAACCTGTAGCCTTGACGGTTCTCATTTCTAAATATTTGTTTGCTCCTTCTACTTTCTTTGTAATTACTAAGTTAATTTTTCATTTTTTCCCCTTTCTTTCTTCTAATATGAAATTTAAACCCATATATTTTTCTGTAAGAAAATATTTGCTGTATTCCATGCGTTAATGAAGTATTCCCTTTAGGGTTCAGACCTTGGTATTTTTAACCTCAATTACAGCTTCTTTTAATCACAGTTGTATACATTTGTAATTTTTAACTCAAAGCATATAGAGATTTTCTATTTATCTTTTGGTTCTCGATGAATAATTTAATTCATCCTTATGGTATACAGCACTGATTTTTTTGAAATTTCTTGTGACTTGCTTCTTGAGCTCATTATATTGTCATTTTTATAAATGTTTGATGTGTTCCTGAGAAGATTGTGCATTGTTAAATTCACGGCTTTACATATGCGCAATAAATTAAGTTTGTGTGTTGTATTGTTCAAGTAGTCCCTACTCCTAGCAATTTTTTTGAATATTTGAGATCCCAGCAGCCATGACTGAGCATTGTGGTCTGTGATCCCTTGGAATAGTTGTCTCAGAACCGACATGTATTTCCCTTCAGAGAAAACCATGCAGCGAGGTGGGTGGGAAACTCAGAATCCCCAAACTTCAATTTAGTTTCTATAGCATTGAAGATGCCAGATCTTGGGGAAAATGACAGTGACCATAGTCATTATCATCAAATTATCCCTACCCAAAATCCAAAGACTTAGGTAGAGGGGAGTTGACGTTAATCAGAGGAATGCGTGGGGGCAAAAACAGAGCTGGCCTTTGCAGCCTAGGTTGTCTTTTTTTCTAACTAGTGTTATTCATGAACGATTGGGGAGCTGGAAGGAACATTTCCTTTGTTCTCTGGGGTGCAGAAATACTGATATGAATAGCTGCTATACATACATACATACATACATACATGTACATACACACGTATATGTCAGTTATGTCACTACTGATTAGACTATGCAACAACCTCTCCTCTAATTAGGAAAATTTACTTTTTCATTCTCAGTTAGAGGTAAAAGATGACGTACATAGGCATGTAACCATATTTGGAGGAGTATAAAGAGACATTATGCCCTTTGACGTGACATAAGTTTTATAGGCATTTTGTAACACAAACAAACAAATAAAAAAGACTGTCCTAGTGTTTGTATCTATCATTTAGTAAAACTTTGAGTGAGGATAAATCTCGGAATTCATAGGTTAGTTGGTTAACTTTGGTTTACACAATTTCTTCTCTTTGGAGCTTTTGTATATGTTTTTTTTTTTTTTTTTTATCCTCATTGGTTCACTGAGAGGCAGTTAGAGACAGTTAATATTTATGAACTGTGTGTGTTAGATGTACACTTTGGATCATGGGCACCAAATTCTAACCATGTAAAATGGTAAACCTGGGTCCAGAAACCCCAGCTCCCTAACTCTGACCCAGATCCCATCTATTACCTTAACCAGTCCATCTACTTTAACACTCTCTTTGGGCTTCAGTGATTTCGTAGACTATATTTGAATGACTCCAACATTTTCAATAGATATCTTGAAGACGACCAGCAGTTCCATCTCAAAACATTTCTAATTCTTATCTCAAACTGTCAACAGGATTGAGCTATTAAAGAAATGTCCATAAATGATTACAATTTTATAACTCCATAATACTACTTGAAGTCTTAGGCAGTAGTCATAACTCAGACATAAATTAATTTTGTTATGAATTTGAAGAAAGACAAATTACTATCATAATTGTCTTCTAACACTTAAAACATTTTCCTTATTTATAGCTTTTAAAAAAAAAATAGATCTGTTGCAGAAGAGTGACTGGGAATTAAATTATGGCAACTGGGAAACTTGGTCATTGTAATTAAAATGCCTCGAAGATAAACCTGCATGTTCTTACACAGACCTCAGAAGACAAATGGGAGCCCTTCCAATGAGCTCCTGTTGTCCCTCTTTCTACCCAGCCATAAGTTTCCGGAAGTATCTAGGAGTCATCACTAATGCAGCTGTGAAATGCCTGTGTGTGAAGCAGGAAGGTAAGAGGGAATGTGGCAATTAATTTGAAATATGGATAAATACTCTTAAGTAAATTTCAGTCAAAAAAACCCTGATACACTTTTGTTAAAATGTTAATCCAACGTAGTATCTAAATGAATCAAATGACTCCCAGATGTATATTTCATTTTGTACTGGAAATACATAAATGAATATATTAGTTTGCATGTAGGAGCTCTAAACCAGTTATCAAAAAGTGCTGATGAAACAGGACTGACTGGGATGGAGACCAACACTTCATTTTATATATGTCTTCAGTTTTGTGGGTGTGTGTGTGTGTGTGTGTGTGTATGTGTGTGTATGTTTCACTGACAATCTGTGCAGAAGTTTTGTATTAGTCTGTTCTCACACTACTAATAAAGACTTATCCGAGACTGGGTAATTTATAAAGAAAAAGAGGTTTAATGAACTCACAGTTCCACATGGCTAGGGAGGCCCCACAATCATGGCAGAAGGCAAAGGAGGAGAAAGGCACTGTGTTACATGGCAGCAGACAAGAGAGAGCATGTGCAGGGAAGCTCCCTTTTATAAAACCATAAGATCTTGTGAGACTTATTCACTAACATGAGAACAGCTAGGGAAAGACCTGCCCCCATAATTCAATTATCTCCCACTGGGTCCCTCCCATGACATGTGGGGATTATGGGAGCTACAATTTGAGGTTTAGGTGGGGACGCAGCCAAACCATATCAAACAGAAATCCCATTTGGATTCTTCACTACAAAATGATAATCCTGTAAAAGTTTGTAAATTTGTAAGAAATGTGTAAAAATATGTTGATACTTCTTTCATCTTGGTATTTCATAGAGGAATTTTATGTTTACTTCTTTCT
This sequence comes from Cebus imitator, assembly GCF_001604975.1. Taxonomy (NCBI): domain Eukaryota; kingdom Metazoa; phylum Chordata; class Mammalia; order Primates; family Cebidae; genus Cebus; species Cebus imitator. Next base: position 7,495,842 of record NW_016107388.1, on the reverse strand, counting down.
CCAGCATTTTTTCTCCCTTCTTCTGGGAACAAAATTTCTCATTCTTTTAAAAGCCAATCTGTCTCCACTCTTCATCCATGTAATCCTGCTGGAATTACACCACCACCCTCCAGGGCCCAAGTGGGTGCGGATCTGGGTCAGGTCTGTAGGAATTGAATCAGGCAACATAGAGTGTTTGTCTCTCTAGTAATTGAGTCAGGGTGGTTATGGGAACCATGCCGGGCCAACCAGAGTAGCCATGATCTTCACTGCAGCCATGGAGAAAGAGACACACACACTTACCTAAGGTTTAAGACATGGTGAACACTAATGCTGTAGCTATTGGTAACATTCTCTCTTATTACACAGCAAGTCTTGTACTCATTATACACCTGACAGGGTGAATAGTAGGCCTCAAAGATAGAAAAGTTCGTCTTGGCAAGACATCATTTGAGCTTCCAGTTCAAACCATGCATGAGCCACTAGATTCACATTTCCGTTTCAGCTATGAAATTCTTTTTTTAATGAAATTTCATTAGGGTTGTATTTCTGCTACTGGCCAAAGGACATTTTCAGAAATACCAGAGGTGGTACTAGGGCTAGCATATTTCAAGGGACAGACTATGAGTCAAGATAGGATTGGTTAGTGGTGATAAAGAGTAAGCACTGAATCTATCTTATAACATATTTTAGCTAAGTATGGAAGAGTAGGTTCCAGTTTTGATTCGTTTTGTGAAGACAGCTTTCTGGCATGTTTTTGACTGTAAGAAGCTATTCTCATCCATGTTCTCTTGTTTTCTCATAATAATTTCATATAGGTTTTCATTCTGAAAGTTATCCATTGTTCATTTTTACGTGAAACTAGTTTTTCTGAACTTTCAGCATGTGCCGACACGTGCTCATGTATATGCCTAGGAGTGAAAACAAAGCCTCTTCTTAGTTGCCCAAATCTGAAGCTACTAGATTATTTGCCACTAATTCTTTTTTGCATTCCCTTATCACATAGACAGTATACTTTTTGGGATAAAAAAAAAAAAAAAAAACAGAAACAAAAACAGAATGTCGTGGCTTTTAACATTTTTAGACCCAGATCTTTTACCAGGTCATGAATGCTCCAACAGCCATCCCTGATCCTCATGTTACAAACCAGAGGTGATTTGCTCTAGTGCACAGTGTAGCCACCTGCTTCAGAAGGCCCTGCTGTCTACAGGCTCTGTCTCTCAGCCTTCTTCATGGCTTAATTGCCACTGCACTCAGCAGTCATTCTCCATATCTTGAGTTTATTTTCACGGAGAAGAGGGGGGCAATATCTTTATCCCACCATCTCCAATAGGATGGCTGCCTCTGTTTTTGGGAAGAAAATATTTCTGAAGCTGTCCCTGACCTTGGCTTTATAATTATGCATAATTTAACATGTATTAAATTCATAATAAAGCCGCCTCTAATTATAATTTCGAAATTCAGATGAGCAAATAAATCTTTTTTCTCTAAGTTTAAAGAATGTAATTTGGTAAACGCAGTGTTTCACAATTTTATTTAGAGACCAGTTACGGCAACACATCAAATTAAGTTTTCCTGAATCAATTTATATATACCTGACCAATGTTTATGAAGTTTATTATTATGTTGGAAAATTTATATAAAATGTATCTAAAAGTAATAATCAAATGTTAAAAATTCACCACATAAAGTATATAATTTATACAGATTGTTTTAAGACACAAACTTTACATTTAAAATCAAGTACTAGCCAGGCATGGTGGCTCAGGTCTGTAATCCTAGCATTTTGGGAGCCAGAGGTGGGTGGATCACGAGATCAGGAGATCGAGACCATCCTGGCTAACATGATGAAACCTTGTCTCTACTAAAAACACAAAAAAATTAGCTGGGTGTGGTGGCACATGCCTGTAATCCCAGCTACTCAGGAGGCTGAAGCAGAATAGCTTCAACCAGGGAGTCGGAGGTCGCAGTGGGCCAAAATCGCATTACTGCACTCCAGCCTGGTGACAGAGCAAGACTCCGTCTCAAAAATAAAATAAAATAAATAAAATCCAAGTATTAGTTTCACTCCACTTAATGATTGCATCATCTTAATATTTTATTTTAAAATGTCTATAATTTATTTGCATTAAATAAGGTTCACTATTTATGCATAGATGTGTTCTATTTTAGAATCCTTAAAACTATCTGATATGAAAACCAATTTAATATGTCTAGATTACTGGGAATGTTTCTTAAGTAAATAGATATATTAAACATATGCATAAGATTTATTATTATAGATGTATAAGCTGTATTTGTTGCAAGAATGAGTGAACAGAATATCCATCTATGATTCTTACTGTACCTTGGGTTATATCATCGAGAAGTAATGTGCTTTATGCAATAAAATTTTAATTGGCTAGTAGACTCACATTTTCCTAGTTAAGCGAATATGTTTTAATCAAAACAACAAGAAAATGTTTTTGTTTCAAAGTGCAGTCCAAAAAAGTCCTTTGGCAATGTATACTGATTTTCATTCCTGCATTCATTAATAGAGGATGGAATGGTAGACTATGCTGTGATATATATATACAATATGCACATACACACGCAAATCTTGCCTGCCTAGCACAGTCACTAGCATATGGTCTTTGTCCACCATTCCCTTCCACATTTCACCTTTGCATCTTTTAATCTGACATTCAAGTAAGAGAAGGAAACAGCCATACAAAGTCTAGGGGAAATTCTAGGTAAAGGAAACAAACACAAAGGCATCAAGCATGGAAAGGACTTTTGTTTGAGAAGCTGATTGGAGGCAATGTGTGCAAGAGCTGAGGGTATGAGAGAAAATGGACAGATAGGTAAGAACCAGATCATGCAGGGCGTCATACATCTGGACTTTTTTCCCCCAAGAGCAATGGAAGCAGAGGAGTGACATTATCTGATTTAATTTTTAGAATGTGGTCACTAGGTAGAGATGGCTCTGGGGAAGCAAGGAAGGGAGTAGCAAGGGCCAGGAGCAGCAGCTGGAGCTGGGTTAGGGGCAGCTGTGCAGCTCAGAGAAGTAGAACAAGAGAGACACTTGTCACTTAGATGTGACTGAGGTACAGCAAGACAGAGGGAAAGAGAAGAATCAAAGACAACCCAAGATTTCTGGCTGCATAAACCTCACAGGTTTATGAAGGCAGCCAATGTGAGAAAAACAGGGTGATTGAAAATTTGAAAGTTATATTCAATCTAACAGATCTGTAAGCCATTTAAGCATCAATGTCAGTCAATTGGCTATGGGTGTCTAACACAAGCATATTGACAAGAGTATTAATACAGCTTAGAAAGCCTATTTTAGTTCTGATTTTATGCATACATATCATAGGATTTAACTACTTATATTGTGTCAAGTGGTATTTTCACATTCATTTAAAGACATTTGAGTCCCCTAATAACTTTTCACAAATATTTATACAGAAAGTAGACAGTCATAAAATCTAATCCAAGATTTCAAAATAATTATGTGAGGCAATATCCTTTATTTACTCTTAATCAGATGAAGGAATCACAAAAGTAATTTCAGCTAACAGGAGCTTTTTAGATGCAGATGAAAAAGAAAATCCTGGATTTCACTGGGGTTAGCCAGCTCGAACAGGTGAAGATGTTAATTGTACTCTTTACCTGTCGTTTTGTCTGTTATCTATCATTCCTGGTATCTTGAAATAACTCAGGAAAGAAATGAGATAACTTTTTTTGGCACAGTTATAAATAATAGCTGTTTTGCAAGAATGTTCATTTTTGACAGCTGCTCATTTTTTTCTGGAAGATCCTTTGACATCAAAAAGCTATGAAATATTCATTATTGTTTTAGGGAGAATTAAATGTGACAATTGACATATTAAAATCTTTTCATGACTGAACTTTAAATTTGAACAAATAAATGAATAATTCATTCTGAAATATCAATTGGCAAGTCAAGAACTAAAGAAAGATGAATTAGTTGCAATAACTTTGTTCAGTGTTGACTTTAAGATTGTCAGTGTACTTTGATTTCTTGACAGTTTAATTTTATACTAACTTCAAATTATTGGAAAGTACAATGATGAAAAATTGGACTCTGCTGTACTTGCAGAAAATCCATAAAAACTATCAAGCTCATTAAAATAAGCTGGAAGGTAATGCTACAGAAAAGGGGAACTGATTAATTTTCTCTCAAAAAGTAGTCCTATGAAAGTAGCTAACTTTGCAAATATGGAGTAAAATATACATAATTAGTGAAAGAAAACATGTATTACATAGAGAAAAAGCAGTTGCACAAAACAATTATAGGAAACTGATACTACGATACCAATCAGTATATATATATAATTATATACAATATGTATACATATGTATATAAAATTTATATGTAACACATATCACTAATCATTCATTCATTTCTACACGAAATCTAGTAAGAGTTTCTTCTGTGCAAGGCATGCAAGTAGACAATGTATACAGTGGTTTTAAAAGAAAGGAAGGAAGGAGAGAAGGAAGGAAGCAGAGGAGGAAGGAATGAAAGGAGGGAAGGAGGGAAGGAGGGAGGGAGGGAGGAGGGAAGGAAGGAAGGAAGGAAGGAAGGAAGGAAGGAAGGAAGGAAGGAAGGAAGGAAGGAAGGAAGTTATGCTCCTTCACAGTCCATTTCTCAGTTCCTGGCGCTAGGCAACAACTTATCTGTTTATGTTACTGTAAATTGGTTTTTATTTTCTAAAATTCAATATATACAGAATCATATAATGCATACTATTTTGTATTTGATTCTTTCACTCAGCATAATGATTCTGATATTTCTCCATATCATTGCTGTATCAGTAATTTATTCATTTTTATTTCTGAGTCATATCTACTGTATAGATATACCAACTTTGTTTATCCATTTACTGGTTGACAAAGGCATCAAGAACATAAAGTGGAGAAAGGACAGACTCTTTAATAAGTGGTGCAGGGAAAACTGGATATCCAAATGCAGAAAAAAATAAACTCCTTATCTTTCACCATATACAAAAATCAACTCAAAATTGATTAAAGACTTAAATGTAAAGCCTGAAACTATGAAACTACTGCAATAAAATATTGTGGAAAATACAGGACATTAGTCTAGGCAAAGCTTTTTTAGATAAAAACCTCAAATGGGATTGCATTGAGCTAAAGAGTTCCTGCACAGCAAAACCATCAATAAAGTGAATGAGGCAAATGGGAGAAAATGTGTGATGGACATTTGAGTTGTTTCTAGTTTTTGGCTATTGTAAATAATGCTGCTATAAATATTTGTATACAAGTCATTACATGTTGTTAAATTTTATTCCTTGACTAAATACACAGGAATGAAAAGACTGGGTTGTATCCGAGGTATATGCTTAGCTTCTTAAGAAACTGCCAAATTAATTAGCTGGGCATGGTGGCACATGCCTGTAATCCCAGCGACTCAGGAGGCTGGGGCAGGAGAATTGCCTGAACCCGGGAGGCGGAGGTTGCGGTGAGCCAAGATCGCGCCATTGCACTCCAGCCTGGGTAACAAAAGCAAAACTCCGTCTCAAAAAAAAAAAAAAAGAAACTGCCAAATTATTTTCAAAGTGGTTTAGCATCTTTCGTTCACACCAATGGCTAAGAGTTGCAGTTCTAGCACGTCATCACTAACATTGCTACTGTCCGTCTTTTAAATTTCATTCATTCTAGTGGATGTGTAGTGGCATCTCATGTACATTTTCTTGATAAGATGCTCAATATCTTTTCATAAGTGTATTTGCCATTCATTTCTTGTGTAAAAGTCTGTTCAAATCGCTATATGTTCTGCATATAGGCCTTTTTAAGATATATATATATATATTGTAAGTATCTTCTCCCGTTCTGAGGCTTTCATTTTTCTTTTCTTAAAAAGTGTCTTTGATTTTGTTAAAATCCAGTTTATCAATTTTTCCTTAATGGTTAATGCTTGTTGTGTCCTAAGCAATATTTGCCTATAGAAAAATTATAAATATTTTATTTCTCCTAGAAGTTTTATAGTTTTAGCCTTTACATTTAGGTTTATGTGACATATTGAGTTAATTTTGGAATTTGATATAATGTAAGGGTTGATGCTAACTTTTCTTCCATATATATACCCAATTGTTTCAATACCACTTCTTTTCCTATTGAATTCATTGGCAAATTTGTTACAAATTGTGTGATCATATACATGTAGGTTTATTTCTGGACTCTATCACTCAATTGATCTATGTTGATCCTTTAATCATTTCTTCATTTTCTTGACTATAGCAGATCCTCCAGCCCCAGCCCAGCCTTCATTTGACTGAAGTACCTATCAATATCTTGATTGTAATTTCATGAGAGATCCTAAGCCACCACTGCCTCACTAAACCACTCTCATTTTTTATTTTTGCCTGTGGAATAAGGGTGATTACGGTAGGAAAGGCTACTTAGAAGCCACTGGAACTGCCTCTGTCTACCTAAATGATAAACAAAAGTGATATCACATTTCAAGAGATGGCAGAGATTAGCCCCACTACTGAGAACGTGAAATATGTAGGGCTGGTGATTCCTAGCACATTCCCATTTAACTCATTTACTTGGCGTGGGTAGAGGACAAATAAATCCCATTTTTTATAGTTTTTCTATAATTTTATAGAATTATAGTTATCACCAAAATCTTAATCAACTAGTGACTCCAATTTCAGCTGCTTTTTCAGATGTGGTTTTATTGTAGAAGCAAATCAACACAACCTCTGGCTCCTAATATGAAGCTATTGATCTGATATCTAATATACTCGTGTCCTGTGATTTAAGTCCATGAAAAGACCACAACAATCGAATACAGGAAAGGCTTCTTCAGGAAGAAGTTTTAAGTCATCCTACATGTAAACCCAGGGCTTGCTGGGGGCAAAGGAGATACAGAATGGGGAAGGAGGAAGTCATCAGTCCTAGCTATGACCACATGACCATTTACAGAAATGAGAACCAGTTACGAACATTTCCATTAACTTGATATTAATATGTTTGCAGTTATTAACAATTTTTATCATCCTCTCTCCCATTCCTCTACCAGCTATCATAAGGTATGTTAATAGCAGCTAAGCTTTATATCTCAGTATTAGTGGATATCAAAGAAAAAGTGCGATGAAGAAAAACAAGCATCATCCTTTTTTTGGAAGAAAAGTCTAGTATGTTTTCTATTGCACATGAGATGGTTGTAATAGCTTTGTCGTGGCTTTATCATGTGTCACCTTGACTAGACTAAGCTATGGTATCCAGAATTCCCATCCCAGTATCTTTCTCATTACAGTAGAATAAAAGGCATTTCATGCAATATTTGGAAGGTGGGAGAGAAGCAGGATGCATACGTGCACCAGGTACCCCTGCTGCCCACATGTTTTTGCTGCCCTACTGGCCCATCTCTTTGGAATGGGCAGGAGCTGGGCCTGCAGTTGCCCTAACTTGCCCTGGTTTCTCCCTCAGCCTCTTCATGTTTTGGTTGAGGTGTATGTTTTAGTTCTCTGAGAGAGCCCCATTTTCTCATAAAGGACCAAGTTCGAGTTATCAAGAGATTGACCCAGGGTCCAGGCCAACCTCATGGATTCCAACTCATGTATGTCTCTCTCTCTTTATATGTATCTGTCCTTCCCAATTGCCTTCCCTGGAAAAGTAAGGTCCACATCAGGCATGAAGACAGCAGCCTCACCAAGACTGCTTAACCAGCTTTCATAGCTGTGTGAGGTTACGTCATGGAATAAATCCCTTTATATACATATCACACATTATCTGGCTTTGTATCTTATATATTATTAAGTATTATATAATCAGTAGTGCATATATCAATACATGTTATGTTATATACACCTTAGTGGTTCTTCTCTGACTGAACTCTGATACACTACTTGATATAAAAAATTATATTTCTATAAAATACAATTTCCAGGAAGAGTTTGGACTTAAAAGTGGTTTTGCTTATGTCTATGTACAAACAAGATAAGATAACTGGTTTTCCATTTGTTATAGCAAGAATTGGTTTTAAGACATAATTTCCATTTCAAATTTTCAAAAGCGCAGTTTATATTTCTACGTGTGAAGTCAATCTTTAAGCATTTTCTGGATATCAAAGAAAAAGTGTGATGTAGAAAAACAAGCATCATCATTTTTTGGAAGGAAAGCCTAGTATGTTTTCTACTGTACTTGAGACAGTTGTAATAAGTTTAGGGAGATACTGACTCATTTCTACCATGAATCCAGCCCATTGACTTTTACATTTGATTGTTTGCACTTGTCATTTGTCAATCCAGTTTAACAGGTGAGGTGACATTTTTAGATATAGAATTGCAGATTCGAAGACACAGCCTCCCCATTGTGCCATATCCTTTTCCCATGGTGCTCCAATGAGCTCTGCATTCCTTCTGACTCTAAGGGGCACACCATGTGCAGATGCAAACCTGCAATGGGAATGCATCTGGCCTCATAATCTTCTCTTGGAAACTTAGACATACTGATATCCCACTGCTAACCAACTGTCACCATCACATGTAATTCAGACCACAGTGTGGAAAAGCCATATACATTGACAGATGTTTTAACACAATCAGTACAAAAACCATTTAAAAACAAATTGGCGTATTATTGATTGTAGACTTGGCAGGGTCTTTTGTGGTTGGCAGCAGGCAATGCTGCTTATGTTTTTCCCCAGTAATTTTCTTCCCTGAAGTTGGGTGATAAAACACCAGCTGGAATCAAGAAGATGTCATATCTGACAAGTTTATTACCCAGATACTGAGATCCAGAATGCAGAGAGTCATCAGACAACATCGGCTCTTTTGCTGAATCATCTGTAGATATGTTTCTTTTGTACCACAGGGGCAGTGTCAATGGGCTATGTTGGTACTTTTAAGAATTGCATTAACTGGCACTGCTTTTGGAAAAGGCTTAGATTACATTAAGATAAATGCCAAGAATGCTTCAAATGAGCATTCAATTACCAAAAACATTTCGGTATTGCTATTTAATCGTACAATGCTCTTTGTGTCAAGATCATTGCACAATTAAATGATATAAAGCTGCTAGCTTTCAAAAGTTCTGAGTATATTCTTTGAAGGAAAAGGAACAGTGCACATATGTGATGTCTCACTGCATAAGTTGCATTATATCCTTGCATGCTTATTAGGCAAGCTCAGATGGTTCTCATACACCTGCTATGGGTAGATCTTTCAGGCCAACCCTTTCCTTACTTCCACCACCTCCATTCCATAGTAGCGTCATTTGGCAAGAATACTGATTTTCAAATCTTTTTTGAATCTCCCGATTCTGAAGTTTTTACTATTTATCACTGCTTACTTCTCACAGCAGTGAAACCTCAATTCCAGTTAGCAGAACTGCATCTCTCTCTCTCAAACTCTTTTACTGTCTCCTGTAGAAGGTCCCCAATAGCCAGCTTCCTCCTCAGCACCCACGGCCAGGGCACATCTATGTTCAGGTGCTCTGTTAGAATAGGTGTCATTCATGTCCATTGTACTACCACTGTTGGAAGTTGAATAACATGTTTTTTCTGTCTATCCCTAAATGTTTTTCTTCATGGACTTATTTAATATTCTACTCTGTGATTTTTTAAATTATTATTTATTTATTTATTCATTTTGAGACAGTCTCTCCCTGTCATCCAGGCTGGAGTGCAATAGCGCAATCTTGGCTCACTGCAACCTTTGCCTCCTGGGTTCAAGCAATTCTCCTGGCCCAGCCTCCCAGGTAGCTGTGATTACAAGCACTTGTCACCATGCCCCACTAATTTTTGTATTTTTAGTAGGGATGGGGTTTCACCATATTGGCCAGGCTGGTCTCGAACTTCTGACCTCAGGCGATCTGCCTGCCTTGGCCTCCCATAGTGCTGGGACTATAGGCATGAGCCACCATGCCCGGGCTGTGATTTCAAATATTAGCACTAACCAAATGCTTTTTGGAAAAATTACTATGAACAGATTCTAGCAGTCTTCATATCTGAAATACTTCTAATCTATTAAGAAGGCTACATATGCATTCATAAAATGACTTTCAAAATAACCAAACTGTGGTTTTAAATATGATCTCTAAAAAATCATTTTATATTATTTGTATATAGATTACTTTTCTTCTTTGCCAATTATTTCCATTTCTGCTGCTTCACCAAAACCAACACCAACTCACTATTCCCCATTTTTTTTGTTGTTCTCTAAAGGATTTTTGATCCTGAACAATCTGAATACTTATTTCATCCTTTTACTCTGCCTGCATTTATCCCCTCCCCCCACCAAAATAATGTCAGCTTCTTTTTTTTTTTTGAGATGGAGTTTCCTTCTTGTTACCCAGGCTGGAGTGCAATGGCGTGATCTCGGCTCACCACAACCTCCACCTCCTGAGTTCAAGCAATTCTCCTGCCTCAGCCTCCTGAGTAGCTGGGACTACAGGCGTGTGCCACCATGCCCAGCTAATTTTTGTATTTTCAGTAGAGACGGGGTTTCACCACGTTGACCAGGATGACCTCGATCTATTGACCTCGTGATCTACCCGCCTCAGCCTCCCAAAATGCTGGGATTATAGGCATAAGCCACCGCACCAGGCCTGTCAGCTTCAAAATAAATGTATGAGGTTAGAAGTCAAGACAGTCTTATAAGATGGGAGGTGGGGGATGGCAGCTTAAAACAGGCCCGATGGCAGGGGTCTGAGATGTTGGTAATGTTCAGTGTCTTGATATGGGTGGATGGGTATTTTCTGTTTGTGGAAATGTATCAGTACATTTTAACATGATTCATTTACTTTTATGTTCATTCAAAACATCAACTTAAAGAAGAAAATCAGTTCATTTGATCATCCTTAAACCTTCATGTACTCCATTTCCCCTCTCAGCCTATCTTTCCAGTTTGCTCACCAATTTAGCAAATAAAAAAAAACTGAATTCATTATAAACAATCTGAGGCAATCATTATTTTTATCATTGATTTCTTCCAACTCCACAGTCACAATTACATTTTTACCCAGGTAGGCAATATGAATGTTTTTCAAGCAGAAGTAATTTATCCTAGAGTTCTTCCCACTGATCATCTTCCCGACAAGCTGCCATGTCACGTGGTCTAATTAGATGTCTAAGGAAGCATCCGTTGAGGCTGCATTTGAATTTGTGTTGCAGATGACAGACACCAGACCATTGGAACACGGTAATGACTCCCATAATCAATACCATTCAAAAGAACTCACATGGGTGGTATCATGTCCTTCCTGCCAGACGTGATCAATAGTCCTCAGCCACTGCAGATGATTCATCCTGGTGCTCCTTCATACAGGAAAAAAATGGAAAAGTAACTAAAGATGGATTTTCTTAGGAAGTCTTTTACAAATCCATATGAATTTGCTATATTTCTTTGTGCTCACATACACACCATACATGTGTGCACACACACACCATGTCTACACACAGCCATGTATGCACACATACACATACAGCATGCAGGTATGTGCATACACTCTTTCTATTTCTTTTTTGGAAGAGCCATAATATTACAAGCAGCTAGGCCAAACTATATGACATATATAAGAATTAGAATGAGTAAGCTTTTCAGTTCTAAATAACTACATTTCATATGGCATATTCTTCTATTACTTTAATAGTATTCTGATGAAAAGAAAATATTCAGGCCAAGACTAACATTTCCTTCAGTGGAAACAGAATAAACGATCCATGGGAAAGAAACCTGTCATATATCTGCCCCCACAGTACAGATGGACTGAATTTAACAAAGATAAACATTTACTGAGTGCTTCCTGTGGGCCTGGTCCTATGTTAGGTACAAAGGAAACCAATAGGGGAAATACACAGCTTATGTCCCTAAGAACTGTAGCGTCTAAAGGAGGAGGCGGACCTGTAAACGTTTAGTTACAACATGGTATTTGGCACATATTTGTTGATATGTACTTTTACCCTGCTTCTGGAACAGTAATCCTTATTAAGCACCTAACATAGCAAGTTGGATCATGTATTGCCATCTCAGCCAGCAAACCTGAGAGGTGGTTCTTGCCTATGTTTATTTATTGAAATAAAATTTTACTTCAATAAATTATTAAGCTGATACCTATAGGAAACTTGCCTGGCCTTCATAGATCAACTGGCCAATCTTTTGCTAACTAGGCCCAATCATTACATCATTTCCAATCCAGATGGCCTGTTGATAACAGCCCCGATGACATTCTCCTGTTCTGATTGGCCAGCCGCCATCTTCCAACATGGAGGATAAATTTCAAGTGGAGCCAAGAACAAAGTACAGATGACTCTGAACAAATTCTTCTGACTTCTGGGTAAAGGACAATTCAAGCCCCTCATTCCAGTGGCAGTGAGTTGATGTGAAGCTTACTGTGTGAAGGCAGAGCACACGTCTGTCTCTGGAGCTTCCTAGAGTCAGGTAGGCAGGTGATGAGCCATGAAAGGAAATGGCATTTAGCTTCGGGGTTTTCAGAGTAGGAAAAAGGTCTTGCCCCTAATACAGAGAGAAAGGAGAAAACCTAGAGGAGCAAGAAAACCTCTACTGGGGTTTTCCACTTTTCTTTCTCCTTAAGAAATTGACCAACAGAAGCATAGGATTTCTTAAAGCAGTGAGCACTGGAATATAAGCTGACAAATAACCAATAATTTTTCAATAGTGAAACATTTTATAATTTTTATATACTCTAGATCATCATAATATAGCACCCAATATTTCGTGGGCTCTGAACAAATATGTGTTGATTGAAGAAACAAATGAATAACACCTTTGGTGCATTAGATAAAAGGAAAGAAAATATATATCAGGAAAAGCTCAGGAGTGGGAGTCACATCTCTTGAATCCTATAGCTACTCTGTTATCATAGTCATGTGATTTGGTTGTCTCATTTGTAAAGTTGGGCAACTGGTTTACTCTTAGGAACACTTTTTACTTAGATGCTTCATGTTTTTTGAGAGAGAAGCAACTATGTATACATCAGAGAACTGTACAATACACTGTATATGAAAACCTAAAAGATTTTATGTCTGCAAAGAGTAGGTTCATTCTAAAACTGTGGCCCAGACTAACTAGGCAGTCCTCAGAATCGGTAATTTATTATGCACAAAACTTATATATTTTACTGCCTCAAATGTGTAATAGGTAGGTAATTTATTATACACAACTGTGAATTTAAAGAGAAATCATTTCTGCATTTGGTAGACGTAGTGGATTGAATGGAGGCCCCAAATGGCATGTCCATCTCCTAGTCCCTGGATCCCTCACATAGCAAAAGAATGAATATTACTTTGCATAGCAAAAGATATGATTAAATTAAGGATGGAGAGGAGATCATCCTGGATTATCTAAGTAGATTCTAAGTGCAATCACAAGGATCCTTACAAAATAGACACATGGAGAAGACAGATACAGAGAAGGCAATGTGAAGACAGGATAGAAAGAGATATGGTTACAAGCCAAGGAATGATGACAGCCACCACACATTGGAAGAGGTAAGAAAGAAATTTGCCCCTTGAGCCTCCCAGATAATTTGTTATCACAGCAACAGGGGCTGAATGAGGTAGACTAGGCTACAATTTGAAGGGGAAATATCTAACTGCTTTGTTGAAATTTGCTGATTCAGAAAAATCCACTGTAATACAGTCAATGCAATGCTCCAAGTATGAGCCACACAATAGAATCCTAACTGCAGAACTGTGGGCCAGAGGTCCATGAACATCCAATGGCCACTCAAAGGAGTGGCTTAGACTCTGGAGGTTCTTCCACGTACAAGCCATGTGATTCAGAACAACTTATTTAACCTTTTTAAGCCTCAACTTTTTAAAATCTGTATAATGAGGATACTAGTTTATATTGTGAAGATTAAACAAATTAATGTATACAAAGCACTTGATAATGCAGTGATTGTTTTATGTATTAGATATTCTTATCAATAGCATTTTTTAGTAACCACTCCCAGTAATGATAGCTTTTGTAGCAAATACCTAAGGAAGCAGATACTATTTCCAGAGAACTGTATCTATTGATAAACTTGTATTGATAAAACTGTAACAATTAAACAAATTATATTGCAGACATCTTTTTTAAAAGGCAGTTAGTACCGTGCTGTGGATTCTAACAGAGCAGATGAAGGAAAGATATTGTCCAATTTATCACATTCTATTTCTCATATGGCCCAACTTCTTACATTATTTTCTCATTGGGGTGGGAAAAGAACAGAAATTGATCCTGTTATTAAGTTACACCTCTCACAACTTTATCATTTTGTTGGCAAGTGGAATCACGTGTATAAGAATGAGTAAAAAAGTATAAAAGTTATGATAACGTGACACTGATTTTTAAAATAGAGACATGCAAATTGCAGTTTGTTTAATGAAAGATCTTTTCATAAGTATTATGAGGCAACATTATCTCTCAGGTATCATTGTAATCTGTTAGATTTGAATATTTTTGACCAAAAAATAACAATGTTCTCACTGGAAAGGATGACATTATTTCTCATAAGGGGTTGCAGTCTGCAGCGTGGCCATTCTGACAAGCTGAGAAGCGTAGCCTCTTGTCAGAAGCCACAAAGAGAGTCCTCAGGGGAGGGGCAAAGGGAATAGAAATTTATGCCAAGTAGAGTGGCCAAATATACACATTTAATAAGCCATGGGAGGGATCATGAATATTTATGAAAGGAGAGATGTACTATGCACAGTTGGAGCTTCATCCCTCTCCATGGGACACATGTTTTTAAAATGGTGACATTAGCATGATCTGAGGGTGGAGTTTTCAAGCCTCTGGCATCAGAAGGTGAAGCAGAGGACATGAAAAGCCTCACTGCACAGCCTCCTACACTGGCCAGAACCAGTTTATGGCAGTGGTCTCTTAACAGGAAGGAATCCTGGTTATTCATGCCAAAAGCAAGGCAGTGGGGTAAGGCAGAAAAATGGGGCATGAAGGCAGGGAACACAAGGCCGATCCACGCTGACTTCCTCGAACTAAGGGAACATGAACTAAATGAAAGCACCTCAGCAATGACAGGAATGTGAATGACTTTGTAACTTCACTTCATCCTCTCCATTCATGACATTTACACTTTGTAAGTTCACATTCTTCCTCTGTTTACATAGATCACACACCAAGTAACGTCCTCTCCATTTACAATAGGGCGCATTCTGAGTAAATGATTCTGTGGCTTCATTCTGTTCATTTACATAGAATATTTGACAAGTAACCAATGGGAAACCTCTAAAGAATTGAAACCCCCAAGAATTCTGTATGTGGGGCTCTTGAGCCTCCTCTGTGCTGGAGCCTGCTCCCCCTCTGAGGAGTGTACTTTTGTTCTTAATAAATCCCTGCTTTTGCTTTCGCTTTGTTTGTGCATTTTGTCCAATTATTTGTTTAAGATGCCAAGAACCTGGACACCTTCTACCAGTTATGGGGAGAGGGGCATCAGACAGTTGGCTGATACCAGGTGGGGAGTGAGTCTTTCAAAAGGGCTGATTTCTAGCCATGCTCAGTGTCTCACACCTGTAACCCCAGATCTTTGGGAGGCTGAGGCAGGTGGATCACTTGAGGTCAGGAATTTGAGGTCAGGATTTTTTTTTTTTTTTTTTTTTTAAGGGCTGGAACTGTGATTTAATATTGTCAAGAAAACGACCTCTAACAATCACTGCAGTGGCAGAGAAGAAATCCTAAGAATTGGGGCAAGGTGCAGCACGATCTTTCTCTGGCTCTCGGACATCTGAGAGAGGCTCAGGAAGTCCTTGGCTTAGTCATCACCCATACCTAAAGCTGCTCCTCCAGCCACATTCCTGCCTTTGTGATCTGGATGCTTGGCAGAGTCATACTCAGGGCTGGCACACCCCTTGCTCCAGGAAACCTGACTGGCTTGACTCACTCCTCTCCTGGGCCCAGGGAAGCCAAAGATGATAATGGTTGGTCAGTGCTAAGAGCCAGGCCACTGCAACCCTGACACTGGCTTCCCTCTCTGCATTTGGCAGAAGATAAAGTGAGCAAGAGTCCAGTCCAACGCCCCAGCCCCCCACCCCCATTAGCTGAGAGGCACAGTGACCCTGCGAGATGTCCAGCCAGCCTCCAGGCTGAGAGGGAAATAGGCACATACCCTATTAGGGGGGCAGTTCCCTGAAAGGGCAGCAGAGAAAGCAATCAAGGTTGCCCACTGGGTCAGAAGGGGGAGCCCGAGACTCCAGAAGCAGAAATGGCAAGGGTGGTCAAGTGCATAGTGGTTTACTGATCAAACCTCATGTGACAGGCCAGGAAAGTCCTCCAGGCCGGTGGCAGCTGAACACAGTTCCTTGGTGGAGAGGCTTATTGGAACATGGTGTAGGCCATGAGGAAGCTTATGAGAAGGACAGCCTTGGAGGAGTCCCACATGGGTGGTCTGAAGAAAAGTTATACCACCCCTCCTCCAAAAAAGAACCCCACAATCAAATTAAGAGACCCACTGTGGCCTGTGATGGGGAGGGAGAAGAGTTCTGCAGCAATTGTGGGATGAGAGGTGTTCTTCCTGGTGACCGAGCCTGGCCACGTGGGGCCTCAGCTGGCCTACCAGTGAAGGCCTGAGGTTGGTGTCTTCCCATCTTTATTGCTTTCCAGGGAGAAGGGAGGGATCCAAACATCAAAGTGGGAGCCATCAGGTCTTTCGCAGCGAAATGTGCCCCACATGTGCCCACTAGAAGCCTGCAGCAAGATGTGGCTGCTATACTGGAATGCAGGCTGTTTCTTGGATGACACCAGTTCCCTGCCCACTACCCCTCGGCCTTGCACTGTCTCCAAGGTGCAGGAGAGACTGAATATCCTCCAGTGTGACTCCCGGAGCTGTACCATGTCACTGTCAAGGTTCTCCAAATGGATACAGCAGAGCCACCAGAACACATGGAAATTCTGGGCTTCCCTCACGCCCATGTAGAAGGGGATGACAGTGACACGTATGTTCTCAGTTGTTTCCCGGTGAACATCAAAGAGCTCCAGCCAGGTTGATTCTTCTCTTCCCAGGCCCTTAACGTCTCCCAAGCCACAGAACGGGGTGCTTCTGTCTGGTTGTACAGAAGACATCTTTCAAAGAGCTCATGTTGGATGGGAACCTGATCAATGGAGGTGTAGGGGAGGATGTCTTCATGGCTGACATAGTCCAGGCCTGGGATGACATAGAGGGCACAGCTGTCATCATGGCTAGCCAAGAAGGCCACAGCTTCTGTCTGAGATCGCTGAGATATATGTAGGCAGTCACGGGCATCAATCAGCACCTGACAGTAAGTGTGACTTTTGCCTTTTACCTCCTTAGAGCCATGGCCAGCAGTGTTCTCTGCTTTTTCTGGAGCTGCAGAAGCCACATCCTGGTCATACAGTCTGGCCTGCCAGGGAAACAGGACAACACCTTGGTAGCCAAAAACGCTATGAAGGAAAAGCTGCCTGGTCTCATAGTTTCCATTCTGTTTTGGCACCTCAGACACACCAACTGTCTCCAACACTTTGCCCTCTGGTCAGTTTCAGCACAAGAGATGCCTCCGTGTTGTTGTGGTCACCGCTGGCGAGAAGTCCCCGGTTCCAGCTACCGCGCAGAGCGACCTCGGCCACCAGGCCCTAGTCAGTGACCGGGACCACCAGCGGCTGCTGTGGCCACTCCCGGTGGCCACGGCAGGCCCAAATGGCCCTGAAGTCAGCCTCTCCAGGCCCAGCTCCTGCCTCCCCTCGGCCTCTCCAGGTTCAGCCTCTGCCTCCCTCATGGCGACCTCTCCAGACCCAGCTGTTCCTCCTGGCCACATCTACAGGCCCAAGTCCTGCCTCGCCACAGCGTCTTTTGATTCTGCCCCTGGCCAGCTCCTGGTGGCCTTGCCTTTGAAGGCCCAAAGCTTCCTCTAGTGGAGCTTTCCAGGCCTACCTTTTGCCTCCTGGTGGCCTTGACAGGCCCAGCTCCTGCCTGACAGTGGCCTCTCCAGGCCCAGTTCTGGCTTCCCTGCAGCCTCCCCAGGATCAGCTGTTGCCTGGCGGTGGCTTCCCCAGGCCAAGTTCCCGCCTGCCTCCTGGCTGCATCCACAGGTCCAGCTCTTCCCTCACATTGGCCCTTTGAGGTCCAGCTCATGCCTCTGTAGCCTCTCCAGGCCCAGCGCTGGCCTCACGCTGGCCTCTAGTGTAGGCCCATCCACCCTTACACTGGCCCAGCTGTATAAGCCCAGCTCATGCCTCTGACGGACTCTCCCGGGCCAGCTCCTGCTTCCTGGTGGCCTCTCCAGGCCCAGCTCCTGTCTGTGGTAGGCCCCTCCAGGCCCAGCCTCTGCCTCTCAGTGGACCCTCCAGGCCCAGCTCTTGGCCTCACTGTGGCCTCTCTCAGGCTCAGCTCCTGCCTTTTTGGCAGCCCGTATGTACAGGCCCAGCTGTGGCCTCCCAGTGGCCTCTTTAGGTCAAGCTGGTGCCTCCTGGTGGCCTTTCCAGGCCCAGCATTGGCTTTCTGGTATCCTCTCCAGGCCCAGAACATTTCCAAGTGAGCCTCTCTGGGCCCAGCTCTTCCTCCTGGCTGCGTCTACAGGCCCACCTCCTGTCTTACAAGCACATTTGGCCCAGCTCCTGCCCAGCTCCTGCCCAGCTCCTGGCAGCCTCTGTAGGCCACAGCCTTCCTCAAGTCAGGCTTTCTAGGCCCAGCTTCAGCCTCCTGGAAGCTCAGGTAGATCCAGCTCCTGCCCTCCGATGGCATCTCTAGGCCCCAAACTTCCTCAAGTCAGTTTCTCTCAGCCCAGCTCCGGCCTCCTCCCAGTGGCCTCGGCAGGCCTAAATGGCCCTGAAGTCAGCCTCTCCAGGCCCAGCTCCTGCCCTCCCAGAGGCATCTATGGGCACAAAACTTTCTGACGTGGGCCCTTCCAGGCCCAGCTCCTTCCTCCCTTCCAGCCTCTCCAGGCTCGGCTTCTGCCTCCCTCATGGCGGCCTCCCCAGGCCCAGCTCTTCTTCCTCGCTGGGTCTACAGGATCAACTCCTGCCTCACAACAACCACATTTGTCCAGCTCCTGCCCAGCTCCCAGCCGCCTCTGTAGACTTTAGTTTTTTCCAAGTTGGGTTTCCAAGGCCTTCCTTCGGCCACCGGCGGCCCAGACAAACCCAGCTCCTGCCTGACCACATCCTCTTCAGCACAGCTATTCCCTCTATGGGCCTTTTCTGGCCTCATTACTACCTGTTTTTCAGCCATTTTGGCAGGCCTTCCATTTGCCTCACAGTGGCCTCTTCAGCCCCATCCTCTGTGTCACGTCTGCCTCTCAAGATTCAGCTTTTTCTTCACAGCAGCCTTTCTTATACAAGCCTGTGCCTCACCATGGCCTCTCCAGGCTCATCTTCTGCCTCATGGTAGTTTTTTCTGCCCTGCACTTGCCTCACAGTGGCCTCTTCTGGATCCAGCTCTATAGGTCTTTGATTGTCAACAGCATCAGAAAGCCCAAAGCTTCCCTGCAGTGTGCCTTGGGAAAACACCTGTCTCTACTTTTAACCTTGAGAGTGTATTTTTGACAGATTTGTAGTAAATTTTGCCTGTGTCTTTTTACAATGATGTCTCTTTTATTTAGTGTCTCATGGTTTTTCTTGGGTTCAGAGGGGAATGGGCCTCTGGTTGGGCTGTTTGTCTTTGCCCTGGACATGGTAGCTTCTCATTTCATGTCTCCTTTTTTTATATTTTTTACAGTTAACTTTTTTGTTTTCCTTAGGGTCTTGCTCTGTCCCCCAGGCTGGAGTGTCGCCATGTGATCATACCTCCACTGATTTTCCCAAGTCAGCATCTTGAGTAGTGTAGACTACAGGCATCTGCCACCATCCCTGGCTAATTTCCGATTTTGAGAGGTTGGTTCTCACTCTGTTGCTTAGGCTGGTCTTAAACTTGTGGGCACAAGCAATCCTCTTGCCTGGGCCTCTTAATGTGCTGAGATTACAAACATGAGCCACCATCTGTGGCCTGTTGTTTGCTTGCCATGAAGTATTAAGAATTTACTTTTTGATTAATATACTATGATTATATACATTTGTAAATATATAGATATTTTAAAGTTTTCTGGGATACCAATTTTTCCTTTTTTTTTTTTTTTTTTTTTTTTTGAGGCAAGCTACTGCTTTGTCATTCAGGCTGAAGCACAGTGGTGTGACCTTGGCTCACTGCAACTTCTGCCTTCCTGGCTTAAGTCATCCTTCCGCCTCAGCCTCCTGAGTAGCTAGCACCCTAGATACAAGCCTCATGCCCATCTAATTTTTATATTTGTTGTAGAGACGGGGTCTCACCATGTTTCCCAGGCCAGTTTCAAACTCCTGGGCTCAAGTGATCCTCCCCCCTCAACCTCCCGCTGTGCTGGAATTACTAGTGTGAGCCACTACACCTGGCCTGCCATTCCCTTTTCATGGATCATTAAGAATTTATCTTTTAATCAGTATACTATAAATATATATGTAGATATGTGTGTATATATTTATGTGTATGTGTATATATTTTCATAGCATACACATACTCCCACATATACATTGTGAAAGGGAGATTTCTATATCTAGAAATTGATAAGCTCCTTCCAGCTTTTGAAACCACCCTTAGCACAAACACGAAAGAAGTACAAGGTATCATTATTGATGACCATGGACCAAGATGACCATGGGTCAATAGTACTTTGCACCTCAACCACCTTCCAGCAGAGCATCTCAAAGGGCTGGATATATCTGAATATCGTACCCTTTCACATAGATGAGGATGCTTTGTAATTATTACTTCTGTTGAGACCTCAATGTGACCCTCATCAGTGTGAAATCAGAAACTATTCCTGACCAAACCTGTTATTCAACATCCCAAATCATAGAGATGTTGAATAACAGGTTTGGTCAGGAAATAGTTATTGCATTTAGTTTGTCATGACAATCTCCTGGCCTAGGCAGATGGAATATTGCAGAAATGTGTGTGTGCGCGCGTGTGTGTGTGTGTGTGTGTGTGTGTGTGTGTGTGTGAACATTCTTGCACACAGATATGGGGGTAGAAGTAGGGGGTTGAATTTCATAAAACTGGAAGGGGGCAGGAGCCGCCAATGTTCCCCGCTCCCCGGCCCAGTCCCTATCCCGGCCTGACCGCATCCCCGCCCCTCGCTGCCCCGGGGCCGGGGCCGGGGCCGCGGCCGCTGGGCCACCACCGCCTTCTCGGCCCCTGCGCCCAGGCCCCATTCCAGGGGCCATGCGGCCTCGGCCCCGCGGGCGCCCGCCGCTCACCAGAGGAGATGGGGCTCCGCAATTGCACCTTCCTGATGCTGCTGCTCTTCTGCCTGTGCACCTTCCTCTCGCTGTCCTGGTATGTGGTGCTCAGCGGCAAGAAATGCGATGTTGTGGACTTTTACCAGCGGGAATTCCTAGCGCTGCGGGACCAGTGCACGCAGCTGAGCAGGAGAGCCTCAAGGGCTCCAAGGAGCTCAACCTGGTGCTGGATGAGATCACGAGGGCCATTCCGAGAGGCAGGCGCTGGGAGAGAGAGGGCAATCGCACCTGGGGCCGCCTAACAGAGAACGCCTATTGAAGCCTGGGAACGGCTCGCACCTGCAGGTGCTACACCTGCCCACCGTCTTCCACCACCTACCATACTTGCTGGCCGAGGAGAGCAGTCTGCAGCCCGCCGTGCGCGTGGGCCAGGGCTGCACCAGAGTGTCGGTGGTGATGGGCATCCCGAGCGAGAGGTGCACTCCTACCTGGCTGACACTGCACTCGCTCATCTCCAAGCTGAGCCCACAGGAGGAAGACTCAGCCATTGTAATGCTGACTACTGAGACTGACCCACAGTACACTTCAGCAGTGACAGAAAACATCAAGGCTTTGTTCCCCACCAAGATGCATTCTGGGCTCCTGCGGTCATCTCACCCTCTCCCCACTTCTACCCTGACTTCTCCCACCTCCTAGAGTCCTTTGGGGACCCCAAGGCAAGTCAGGTGGAGGACTAAACAGAACCTCAATTACTGCTTCCCCATGATGTATGCGCAGTCCAAAGGCATCTACTATGTGCAGCTGGAGGACGAAGTTGTGTCCAAGCCCAACTATCTGAACACCATGAACTTCGCACTGCAGCAGCCTTCAGAGGACTGGATGATCCTGGAGTTCTCCCAGCCGGGCTTCATTGGGAAGATGTTCAAGTCGCTAGAGCTGAGCCTGATTGTAGAATTCATCCTCGTGTTCTACCGGGACAAGCCATCGTCTGTCTCCTAGACCATATTCTGTGGGTGAAAGTCTGCAGCCCCGAGAAGGATGGGAAACTCTGTGACCAGCAGAAGGCCAACCTGCGAATCCGCTTCAAGCCGACCCTCTTCCAGCACGTGGGTACTCACTCCTCACTGGCTGGCAAGATCCAGAAACTGAAGGACAAGGACTTTGGAAAGCAGGCACTGCGGAAAGAGCATGTGAACCCACCAGCAGAGGTG
Organism: Cebus imitator; assembly: GCF_001604975.1. Taxonomy (NCBI): domain Eukaryota; kingdom Metazoa; phylum Chordata; class Mammalia; order Primates; family Cebidae; genus Cebus; species Cebus imitator. The sequence continues at coordinate 7,473,458 of NW_016107388.1, read as the reverse complement.
AGCACAAGCCTGAAGGCATACCAGCACTTCACCCTGGAGAAAGCCTACCTGCGCCAGGACTTCTGGGCCTTCATCGCAGCCGCTGGGGACTTCATCCGCTTCCGCTTCTTCCAGCCCCTGCAACTGGAGCGGTTTTCCTTCCGCAGTGGGAACACTGAGCATCCAGAGGACAAGCTCTTCAACATGCCTGTAGAGCTGCTGCCTTTTGATAACCCTCAGTGGGAGAAGGAGGCCCTGCAGGAAGGCTGCGCTGCCACCCTCCAGTACCCTCGGAGCCCCGACGGCTACCTCCAGATCGCCTCCTTCTACAGGGGAGTGGCAGACGGAGAGGTGGACCCAGCCTTCGGCCCTCTGGAAGCTCTGCGCCTTTCCATCCAGACGGACTCCCCTGTGTGGGTGATTCTGAGCGAGATCTTCCTGAAAAAGGCCAACTAAGCCGAGGGCCTCTGAGGGTACCCTGTGACCAGCCCTGAAACCCACATTTCTGCGGGATGTCCTCACTGCCTTCCCCAGAGGGCCAGATATGGCCCTGACCGAAGCGTTCTGCCCAGCGCCAGGCTTGGGCCATCCTGGGGTCCGCTGCTGGCCCCGAGGCCCTAGGAGCTGGTGCTGTCCCCGCCCCACAGGCCTCGGAGGAGGCAGGTGGCCCCCACACTGTGCCTAGGCCGGGAACCTTTCGCACTCCCGCCTGCCCCAGCCAAGTCATTTTAGAAGAGCTTTTTCTTTTTCTTTTTCTTTTTTTTTTTTTTTTTTTTTTTGAGACGGAGTTTCGCTCTTGTTACCCAGG
>NW_016107388.1:7454924-7472400 GCF_001604975.1 Cebus imitator | reverse complement strand
CCCGGCCTTAGAAGAGCTTTTTCTTGGGCTCCCGCTGTCTCTGGTGCGAACACTGAGATGCATAGACTACTTTACCTGCTATGTTTTTTATTCTTGGATACATTGGATACATTTGATTTTTTTTCACGCAAGTCCACATATACTTTTATAGGAGCGTGACTTGTAATAAAGGGTTAATTTTTAAAAAAGAAAAAAAAAAGCACGGAGCTTCAAGAAGCAACCAGAAGAAGGCCTGCGGCTGCTTTATCCTGTTCAGAGGCCTCTTCACAAGTTCATTACCACTGTTCAGTCTTGGCACACAGACACCCATGTGCACCGGGGTGTACTTTCTACTCTGATCGCTGGGCCTGTGGTTGAGATAAGTCACCAGCTACGGAAGGTTTCTGACATAGAAGAGCTTGCCCTTCCAGAGCATCTTTCTGATCTTCCACCATTTTCAAGGTGTTTAATAGGAATAATAATAAAGTCTTCGAATGCGGTCGGGTCATTTTTGGATGAGTTAAAGGCGTGTGTGGCTTCTGACGATATTCAAGGCATTGTGTGCCTCACAGCTGCTGTGCATATTATTCTGGTTATTAATGAAGGAAAACATAAAAGCTCAAAAGTGAAAGAGGTTGCAGCCACTGTTCACAGAAAACTAAAGATGCTCATGGAAATTTCTTTGGAAGAGGATAGCATTGAAATATTTCTCTATGAATCGTCATCAAGAACTCTGGGAGAACTTTTGAGTTCATAACCAAGCCAACATCTCCAGACTTGTAAAAATAGGGAAAAGGGACTCAACATGAAATGCCTGTGTACTTTCCTATTGTTTTTATTGTCAATAACCCATATAATAGGGAAAGGGTAGGATTGTTTTGTGGGGATGTGGGAGGGTGTAGGTTATGGAGTAGAGAACTCAAAGCTTCTTCCATTTTTGCCCAGTGCCTGTGTAAATAACATATTTAATATAAAGGACTCCAGGTGTGAATGGTGTAGAAATCCATGATTCGAAGAAAAGGAAGATACTTTTCTAGCAAACCTGGTTGTTTTTAAAATGACTTTTATATATGTAATATTGCTTGCAAACCATGAGTAATAAAACAATGACAACAAATAACATGGAAAAAAAGCCATCTCTACTAAAAAATATTAAAATTATCCTGGTGTGGTGGCACACACCTGTAATCTCAGTTACTGGGGAGGTCAAGGCGGGAGAATCGCTTGAACCTGGGAGGCGAAGATTGCAATGAGCCGAGATGGCGCCACTGCACTCCAGCCTGGGCAGCAGAGCAAGACTCCATCTCAAAAAAAGAATAAAAAATAACAAAAGGGCTGGTTTCTGCTTAACCCTTAAGGAATAAAGCCTTACTGCGTTTGGCAAAGGGGTTTAACAAGGCATATTTGATCTCCTATCTCATCATGGCCAGAACTAAGTTTTTAAGATTTTCTTTGGGGTCCCCTTTGCCAAGAAGGGGCGATTCAGTTAGTTGGCAGTCTTAGGATTTTATTTTTATTTCTCAAGGTTAATGACTTTATAGTAATTGATAAATCAGCCACAGAGCACATAAAGTAAACAAATTATATGATCACATGTTGAAAGAGAAAAAAACCTTTTATCTCAAAAATTAATAGTCCAATTCTGAATTTACCATTCTATGTGTTACTGACTATGGATTCTCGAGCTTTCATGTAACTGTAACTGACACGAGTCTGTGAAGGCTTTCCAGGTAATGCTTTATTGCTTATGTCCCAGCACAGGGGAGCCAGCTCCTTGTGGGCAGGTCTTCATGGTGTTTCAAGAAGGGCAACATGAATAATTGCGAGGTATTTTAATAATACATAATAACTGTGTGAGGCAGAGCTGCAGAGTGCGCAGGCGCAGTGAGAAATCATGTTAGTAAGCGCATTGCAGGGTGAGGCTGGAGGTCAGGATCGTCATTCTTCTAGTCTTCTGTGCATGTGAGTGGTGGTGCAAACTCCTTTAGGGGAGATTTATGATGGGCTGGCTGCTGCTTACCTTAGCTTTCCCACATGGCTTGCAAGGTTTTGTGGTCAGCGAGAATGGCGCCAGCAGGGGTGGTGCAAAGTCTGATGGTTAGCAGGTGTGTATGGAAAAGTATGTTATGGGGTGGTGAGGGCTGGGTCCCATCCTTACTCTGTCTCATATGGAAAGAAGAAAGATTAAAAGTCAAATATATTGAAAAAATATTTTCAAAGAGCAATTCTTGTTTGAAAAAGAATACATTGAAAAATATGTTCTTTCTGATTCTTTTATTGGGGATTTTGAGGCCACTTTTCTGATGTGATCCCATGTCCCAGGCCCCTAGTTCCTCTGCCAATGAAGTTGACAATATTTCCTGAGCAGAATTGGGATTCCTTACGGAGTATGATCAGCTGATCCTCACATTGTCTCACCCAAATAACAGGAATGGACTAAAAAAAAATACCCTGTATTCATTTTCAAGGCTGACATAACAAAGGACCACTAATTAGCTGGTTTGCAATAACAGAAATGTGTTCTCTTAGAGATTTGAGGCCAGATGTCACAAATGAAAGAAACAGCAAAGACAAGCTCCATCTGAAACTCACAGGAGAGAATCCCTCCTTGCCTCTGAAACCCACCGGGGAGAATCCTTTGCCTCCCCCAGCATGTTTGTCAGAAGTCCTGGCACCCCCTGGCGTGTGGATGCAGCACTCCAGCGCTGCCTCTGTGGTCACGTGGTCCTCCACTCCCTGTGTGTCCCTGACTTCTCCCTTTATTTTTATTTTTTGAGAAGGAGTCTTACTCTGTCACCCAGGATAGAGTGCAGTGGTGTGGTCTCGGCTCACTGCAACCTCTGCCTCTTGGGTTCAAGTGATTCTCCTGCCTCAGCCTCCCAAGTAGCTGGGACTACAGGCAAGCACCACCACACCCAGCTAGTTTTTGAATTTTTAGTAGAGAGGTTTCACTATGTTGGCCAGGCTGGTCTTGAACTCCTGAACTCATGATCTGCCCGACTTGGCCTCCTAAAGTGCTGGGATTAGAGGTGTGAGTCACCGCATCTGGCCTCTTCTTCCTTTATCATAAGAACAACATATATATTGGGTTAGGACCCACCCTACTGACCTCATCTTAACTTTGTTACTTTTGCAAAGTCTCTATTTCTGAGTAATGTCACATTCACGGATATTAGGGGTTAGGACTCCAACATATTTTGGGGAGACACCATTTAACCCAGGGGCATGTTCTACTGCCCACATTGCTAGTGTCTGCTTCCCTCGGTATTCCTTTTCCCTCTAGCCTCTCCCAAAAACAGTGCAGAAGATGGAATACAGAATTTTTTTCTCTGGTCTGTGAAGTTTCATCCCTCAAACAGCCCTTCTCAGAGTTGCTGCCATTAGAGTCATGCCATTTACACTTTGTAAGTTCACATTCATCCTCTGTTTACATAGGTCACACACCAAGTAACATCCTCTCCATTTACAATAGGGCGCATTCTGAGTAAATGACCCTGTGGCTTCATTCTGTTCATTTACATAGAATACTTGACAAGTAACCAATGGGAAACCTCTAAAGAATTGAAACCCAAAAAAATTCTTACGGAATTTGGGACTCTAACAAGACTTGGACTCTAACAAGAGCAACATAACAATTCCTTGCTTAGCCAAAGGCTCCACCCCACCATGCAGGCACTGTGGCCCTGGAGGCTGCTTTGTGCTGGAAATGGCCTTTGGGAAAATCTACACTGCCTCTGCTCCTCAACCACTGCCGTGGAGAACCCTGCCTGCTGCTCCCCAGCAGGCACTAGCTCTGGCTTGGGAAATGCACAGTTCTGTGGGATCCATTTTCTAGCCAAAGTGGGAGCAGCTAACTACTAACATTCAGTTTTCAATCTAGAATTGCCTACTGAGCTTTTAAAAATGCGGTTTCTAGACCCATCCCAGACCTTCCTCTTCAGAATCTCTCTGGTATATGTATTTCTCAAAAGCTCCATCAGTGATTCATATGTGCAGCAAATGCCCCATCCTTTCTAAAATGGGAGCCACACAGGAGCCAGCTATCCTTCCACCTGCTCTTAAGATTGCCCAGTATCATGGACTCCTCCCTGGGGAAATATGGCCCAAATTACTTTCCCATACGTCTAGCCCTCCCAGCCTGTGGCACCGGACACCTGCCAGAGCCCCAGCCAAGCTACATGCCAGCAGTCTTAAAGGTATCAGTTCCCCTAAATGGAGACTCCTTCAGTGTCTGTGGGATTGAGGGCATTCGGGCCTTGCCTCTCAGTGAATGGCGGGCATGTTACTGCAGAGCAACCACACGAGCAATGTTACAGCTTAGCTTGTTTGACTCCACCAAATCTCATGATGAAATCTGACCCCAACATTGGAAGTGTAACCTGACGGGAGGTGCTTGGGTCATGGGGGCAGATCCATCTCACATGGCTTGGTGCCCTCCTCATAGTAATGAGCTCTCACTGTCAGTTCCTGTTGAGAACAGCCTGACACCTTCCCCCCATCTCGCCTCCTCTCTCGCCATGTGATCTCTACACTTACCAGCTCCTCCTTGTCTTCTGCCATAAGTGGAAGCAGCCTGAGGCTTTCACCAGATGCCCAATTTTGAACTTTTACATACATCAGAATCATGAGCCGAACAAACCGTTTTTCCTTATGAATTACCCAGACTTGGGTATTCTTTATAACAACACAAGTGGACTAAGGTAGGTCCGTTTGCTCACCTGGGCACACTCATTCAGCAGGATCATGTGTAGAGTAAAGAATGTACAGAAAGGAAATGTGGCTTCTAGCATATTCCTGGAATACTGTAAGTATGAGGTGATGGGATCAGGAAAAGGAGTAAAAAGCAGTAGACTAAATTGAGCAAAGTGCTAGGCTGGAAAGATGCTGTTGAGGAATGATTGGCAGGTGTTATGGACCGAATGTCTGCATTTGTGTCCCTCAAAAATATATATGTTGAAACTCTAATCCCTAATCCCTCATTTGTTGGTATATGGAGATGGGAACTTTTGAATGGAAGGTAATTAGACCATGAAGGTCTCATGACCTAACAAGATGATGGGATAAATGCTTTTTTTCTTTCTTGGAGATGGAGTCTCGCTTTGTCACACAGGCTGGAGTGCAGTGGCACAATCTTGGCTCACTGCAACCTTGCCTCAGCCTCCCGAGTAGTTGGGATTACAGGTGCCCACCACCACACTTTGGCCTGCCAAAGTGCTGGGATTACAAACCTGAACCACTGTCCCTGGCTCCTTTTTTTTTTTTTTTTTGAGACAGTCTCACTCTGTTGCGCAGACTGGAGTGCAGTGGTGCGATCTCGATTCACTGCAACTTCTGCCTCCCGGGTTCAAGTTATTTTCCTGCCTCAGCCTCCTAAGTAGCTGGGACTACAGGCGCTCGCTATCACACCCGGCTAATTTTTGTATTTTTAGTAGAGACAGGGTTTCATGATGTTGGCCAGGTTTGTCTTGAACTCCTGACCTCAGGTGATCTGCCTGCCTTGGCGTCCCAAAGTAAATGCTTTGATAAGAAGAGACCCCAAAGAGGTCGATTTCTTTCTTCTCTTATGTGAGGACATAGTGAGAAGAAGGTGGTCTGCAATCCAGGAGGCAGGACATCACCGGACACTGGACCTTCAAGCCCCTTGCTCAGTTATGTCTCAGCCTCCAGAACTATGAGAAATAAATGTTTATTGTTAAGCCACACAGTCTCTGGGATATTTGTTATAGCAACCTCAGCTGACCAAGCCTGCAGGACATGGAGACAGCCTTCTCACTAATAGACCTGAACTGTAAAACTCACTATGCCTTCTCCCAAGAATCCAGACACATACCTGGCATGTTTTCTCTTTGACTCTTGCCCCATTCTTCAAAGTGGAATCTGCGCTACAGACTTCGTGTCACTGGTGGTGACATCCACTCCTCTCTTCCCTGTTAGATGCCACCACCCTGATGGAGCCAGATCTAATTCCTAAATGCCACCTTCTTAAACACTGCTCTCTCCCTGCTGTGGTCCTACCATAATCTGCTTTCAGCCAAATCTTCCTAAAGGACAGGCCTTCTCATGCTCCCCTCCCCAAACTCCTCAGGGGGTCTCCACTGAAAAACACCCAGTTCTATAATGTGGTCCAAAAGATTGGCATGGTTTTCAGCCTAAATCCCCAACTTTATTGCTGCTGCTTCTTTGCATATGACTTGTATGCTTACAAATTAAAGAAATTGCTGGCCCCAGCCCAATAGTTCCTACTTCTGTGTCTTTGCATTCTACTTTTCTACCTGAAATGCCTCCTCTTACACTAGGCCTCCCACATTCCCCTCTTCACTTAACTAAAATCTATCCTTCATTAAAGGATCAATTCAAGTGCCTCTTCTTCCAGGAAGTCTTTCCAAATTTCTCCTGATTACAGGTAATGACACCTCCCACTGAACTCGTAGCTTTTTAGTTATTCCTCTGAGGCATCCGTCACTTTCTCCTTGTTTTGTGGGAACTCATAAAGAGATTGTATCTCCCTAAGTGGATTGGAATTCATCTTTTTATTTAGAGAATTTAGCAGTTTCCTGTACTTTACCTTGTTATTTCGTATTTAGAAAGAATATTTTTTAAATCCTATTGGAATTGTTTATTATGAGATTGTGTGAGGTTTTGAAGAGAGTGAAAAAGCAGAATGTAAAATTTGAAGGGTTTTTTGGGTCTCTATCTCCTTCAGTTCTGCTCTGATCTTAGTTATTTCTTGTCTTCTGATTGCTTTTGAATTTGTTTGATCTGCTCCTCTAGTTTTTTTAATTGTGACAACAGGGTATTGATTTTAGATCTTTCCTCGCTTCTCCTGTGGGCATTTAGTGCTATAAATTTCCCTCTAGACACTGCTTTAAAAATGTCCCAGAGATTCTGGCACATTGTGTCTTCATTCTCATTGGTTTCAAAGAGCTTCTTTATTTCTGCCTTCATTTCATTACTTACCCAGTAGTCATTCAGGAGCAGGTTGTTCAGTTTCCATGTAGTTGTGTGGTTTTGAGTGAGTTTCTTAATCCTGAGTTCTACTTTGATTGCACTGTGGTCTGAGAGACTGGTTGTTATGATTTCCATTCTTTTGCATTTGCTGAGGAGTGATTTACTTCCAATTATGTGGTCAGTTTTAGAGTAGGTGTGATGTGGTGCAGAGAGAATGTATATTCTGTGGATTTGGGGTGGAGAGTTCTGTAAATGTCTATTAGGTCAGCTTGGTCCAGACCTGTGTTCAAGTACTGGATATCCTTGTTATTATTCTGTCTTGTTTATCTGTCTAATATTGACAGTGGAGCGTTAAAGTCTCCCACTATTATTGTGTGGGAGTCTAAGTCTCTTTGTAAGTCATTAAGAACTTGCTTTATGTACCTGGGTGCTCCTGAATTGTGTGCATAGATATTTAAGATAGTTAGCTCTTCTTTTTGCATTGATTCTTTTACCATTATTTAATGCCCTTCTTTGTCTCTTTTGATCTTTGTTGGTTTAAAGTCCATTTTGTCAGAGACTAGGATTGCAACCCCAGCTTTTTTTTTTTTTCTCCCTATTTGCTTGGTAAATCTTCTTCCATCCCTTTAAGTTTATGTGTGTCTTTGCACATGAGATGGGTCTCCTGAATACAGCACACTGATGGGTCTTGATTTTTTATCCCATTTGCCAGTCTCTGTCTTTAGATTGAGGCATTTAGCTTGTTCACATTTAAGGTTAAAATTGTTATGAGTGAATTTGATCCTGCCATTTTGATACTAGCTGTTTGTTTTGCCCATTAGTTGACCCAGTTTCTTCATAGTGTCGACAGTCTTTACCATTTGGTACATTATTGCTGTGGCTGGTACTGATTGTTCCTTTCCATGTTTAGTGCTTCCTTCAGGAGCTCTTATAAGGCAGACCTGGTGGTGACGAAATTTCTCAGCAATTGCTTGTCTGTAAAAGATTTTATTTTTCCTTCACTTGTGAAGCTTAGTTTGACTAGATATGAAATTCTGGGTTGAAAGTTCTTTTCTTTAAGGATGTTGTATGGCCCCCACACTCTTCTGGCTTGTAGGGTTTCTTCAGAAAGATCCACTGTGAGTCTGATGGGCTTCCCTTTGTAGGTAGCCTGACCTTTCTCTCTGGCTGTCCTTAGCATTTTCTCCTTCATTTCAATTCTGGTGAATCTAACGATTATGTGCCTTGGTGTTGCTCTTCTTGAGGAATATCTCTGTGGTGTTGTCTGTATTTCCTGGATTCAAATGTTGGCCTGCCTTGCTAGGCTGGGGGAGTTCTCCTGGATAATTTCCTGAAGAGTGTTTCCCAGCTTGGATTCATTCTCCCCATCACATTCGGGCACACCAATAAAATGTAGATTAGTTCTTTTCACATAATCCCATATTTCTTGGAGGCTTTGTTCATTTCTTTTCACTCTTTTTCCTCTAATCTTGCCTTCTCATTTTATTTTATTGAGTTGGTCTTCAGTATCTGATATCCTTTCTTCTGCTTGGTCAATTCGGCTATTGAAACTTGTGTATGTGTCACGAAGTTCTTGTGCTGTGTTTTTAGCTTCATCAAGTCGTTTATGTTCTTCTCTAAGCTGGTTATTCTAGTTAGCACTCTGTGTAACCTTTTTTCCAGGTTTTTAGCTTCCTTGCATTGGGTTAGAAGATGTTCCTTTAGCTCAGAGACGTTTGTTATTACCCACCTTCTGAAGCCTGTTTCTGTCAATTAATCAAACTCATTCTCCATCCAGTTTTGGTCCCTTACTGATTAGGAGTTGTGATCCCTTGGAGGAGAGGCCTTCTTGTTTTTGGTGATTTCATCCTTTTTGCACCGGTTTCTTCCCATCTTTGTGGATTTGTCTATCTTTGGTCTTTAAAGTTTGTGACTTTTGGATGGGGTCTCTGAGTGGATGTCTTTTCTGTTGATGTTGAAGCTATTTCTTTCTGTTTTTCAGTTTTGCTTCTAACAGTCAGGCCCCTCTGCTGCAGGACTGCTGGACGTCCACTCCAGACCCTGCTTGCCTGGTAATCACCCACAGGGGCTGCAGAACAGCAAGGATTGCTGCCTGTTCTTTCCTCTGGCAGCTTTGTCCCAGAAGGGTACCCACCAGATGTCAGCCAGAGCTCTGCTGTATGAGGTGTCTTTTTGGATATATGGGGGTCAGGGAGCCACTTGTGGAGGCAGTCTGTCCCTTATCAGAGCTCAAGTACTGTGCTGGGAGCTCTGTTGCTTCCTTTAGGGCTGCTTGGCAGGGACGTTTAAGTCTGCTGCAGCAGAACTCATAACCTCCCGTTCTCCCAGGTGCTCTGTCCCAGGAAGGTGCCTTTTTTCAGAGATGCCCTGCCCAGAAAGGAGGGAATCTAGTCACAGTCTGCCTGCAGAGGCACTGCTGAGCTGCCATGGGCTCTGTTCAGCTGCTGTGTAAACTTCCTCACATTTTATTTACACAGGTAAGATTAGAACTGCCTTGGCAATAGCAGATGCCCTTCCCTGAGCCAAGCTCCACCGTCCTGGGTCAAGCTTAAACTACCGTGCTGGCTGGGAAACTCCCAAGCCAGAAGGTTTTAGTTTGCTGGTCTTTGTGGGGGTGGGATCCACCGAGCCAGATTACTTGGCTCCCTACCTTCAGCTTCCCTTATTTCAAGGGAATGGGAGGCTCTGTCTCACAGGTGTTCCAGGTGCCAACCCAAATGGCCACCCAGATTTGTGCTGAAAACCCTCAGCACTGGCTGGAACTGCTGCTCAGATCTGTGCTGGAAACCCATGGTGCTTGTTGGCCCGGTAGAAGTTTCTTGGTCTGTGGGCTGTAAAGTTCATGGGAGAAGCACAGGATCTGAACTGGAATGCCAGAGTGGCTGGACAAGCCCAAAGAAATTATTAATTGAAAAAACTTTTCTTAAGAAACTTAAGACTAGATATTAGCCTATCTCCCTATACATATAGGGCATATAGGGTTTTTTAAATGAACCTAATATCAAAAATATGTTGATACAAACCTCAAAGCTGGTTTTCTGTCTCTTAAAAGAGTAAAGTTTTCTTGGCTCATTAATCTTATTTGAAAGTTGTTTTTTTAATATATATAACCCTTTGAATGATCTACCTTGAAAACAAAGTTTTTCTTTATCTTATAAGTTCTTGTATTTCATGTTGTCTTTTATCAGATCTTTGATTACTTAAGAAAATTGCATTCTCTTTATTAAAAGAGATAATTTTTTTCTACAACTGTGTAACTTTTTTGCTTTTGAAGTCTTTTGATTATCGCTCTGGATAAATGGATATTGCTTCATAATAACCTGTGATCCTATTTGATCAAATGTCTTAAACCTTTAATATTTTAGACAAACTTCCCAAAATCAAATTCTAAATTAAGTGGTTTTGATCTCTAACTTTGAGATATTCTAGAGGGCTCCTTAAAAATTGCAAAGGACTTGTCTCTCACCTTGCAAATAAGGAATATTAAACTAATTAGGTTTATTTAATATGTTAAGTTATATGGGGAGCAGTGCCAAATAAGTAATGCTAAACCCTATTTAAGTTATATCTATGGGAATGTTATTGATATGAATATTGCAGAAATTACATAATAATCCTAGAAAACTGAAATGTCCTGGTATGATGTTATCAGTTGTAATTTCTATTATTGTGTTAAAATGCTGTATGCCTCAGAAATAACCAAATTTCCTTGTCAATTACATCATTATTATAATGAACTTTCATCAGACTTTTGACCATGGGCATTGCAAGTCTTGTCATCCACAGACAGTTAGTTCTTCTACTCTAGCACTTTTCTCAAAGCTTTTGTAAGCAACTATAATCCTCAAATGTTTCATCTTTAATGAGATCCATGAAAAGGACTCTGACAAGTACAAGTGCAACTTCCTGATGTTTAAGATTATATCATTAGACTGGTAAGAATTTCCAGAACTCTGATGAAGAAACTGATAGGCTCATGGAACAGTTAATCAAGATCAAGCAGAATAAGAATTAGTTACGTAAGACTGAATAAACTGACGAAGAAAAATTATGGGTTAGAATGAGCTTTTTATTTGAAATTTTGTTACTCCTTTAATGTTTCATTTTCCAGATTTAAGGGAATATTTTTCTTTTCTCATAAGCTATCTATAGCTTATAGCAATTTGGCAAATTATACCTTTGTAAACAGAATTAAAACAATTACTTTTTCTCTCTACCTGATTCCCTCCAGAACTCAGAAACTGTTAGCAAGTATTCTTATTTTCATGGTAATATAGTTATTTGCATAAGTTCAAAAAGAATCTATTCTCTTTATTTTTATTTATTTTTATTTTTATTTTTATTTTTTTTTGAGACGGAGTTTCACTCTTGTTACCCAGGCTGGAGTGCAATGGCGCGATCTCGGCTCACCGCAACCTCCGCCTCCTGGGTTCAGGCAATTCTCCTGCCTCAGCCTCCTGAGTAGCTGGGATTACAGGCACGCAAAGAATCTATTCTCTTTCTAAAAGGGCACCATAGAACATTGAACATATTAGAACACTATAATATTGATTATATTACCAATGCTTTAACTGGAATATCATATTTGAGAATGTGTATAGAATATCTGCCTTCAAGGGTTTTTGAGCCTTGTGAAGTTTATGTCCATGAAGCTTAAAAATATTTGGGGGATCTCAAAAAGAGAGGAGTTTACCTACATTTGTAGATATTGCAGGCAAAATCTGATGATGAATCCTTGGTGTGACTTCCTGGTCTCAAGAGTCTTTTAAAAGTCTTATCTGAGATACCTCATCAAAATTTCCAGAAGACTTAAAGAGTCTCTATGGCAATCACTATTCTTGTTTCACTTATACAAAAAATTAGGCCAGGTTTAATGAGACTAGACTTACTTTACAAATGATTTAGTCTTACTGTGATTATATTTGGTAGAAATGGGGGCAGTTCTAGAGAGAAAGTTATGTTTCAGAAGAAAACTATAATTCATCTATTATTAGATTAGAGCCCTATTCATTGTTTTTCAGGTTTCTATTATCTAACTGTAGGCAGGACTGGATCCTGTATCTTCTAATTTCCTCCAATATCTGACTGTGTCTCTCCAAACTCATGTTTCCAATTTTCTCCCAGCTTTCTAACTTGGAGTCACTAAGGACAAAAACTTCTATATTCCTGAGGCCCTACAAGCTGGAACTAGGCAACTTGATGTAAATTTCAGGAGACAAATCCTATGCTTGATAGGTGGGCCACTAAGGGAGTTCATCAAAATGTTCAATGCCATAACCAGAGACATTCAAACTAAATCAGGAAAATATGCTTTAAGTTCAAATCCAGAAATCTTGTCAACTAACTGCCCTCTGGACTCAGAGACCAAGTTTATAATTTGTCCTAAGCCATTAAGACATTAGCCTTTGTTTTTCTTTTGTTTATTTTATCTGGTTTGGTTCATGAGGCATTTGTTAAGAAGTATACTCTAATCCCTTGGTATAACCTCCTGATAGTCCCATTGTAATCTCCCTGGTGCATTTTCTCAAGGGTTTTGAAGGTGTATTTGCAGCCATCAGTGTACACCAGGTGGTCTCACTGTGATTAGAGCAACAAAAGCAAGGCATATAAAAGGAATGTGTCTTCTGCAAGCCTGACATTGTGACCTATGAGTTCCATGCTAAGACAAAGACAACCCAGCCATGATGGTGACTAAGAGTAGTGCTGATGCCATAAATTTTGATCAAATCTCTCAGTATAGGTTGAGTCTGATAAACAGGAGAAAATTGTTCAATAAAATATGAGGAGGTCATTGTTTTGGATTAAGCTCCCTCACTGGTCCCCAACAGACCAGATCAAACCAGAATGGAGTCACTCATGCAGATGCCACATTGTCAAACTTAACATAAAAATGGGCCAATTGTTCAAAAAGAAGAAAACAAAGGAGATTCACAGCAACCAATTAAAAGAGGCCCAGTCAACCCGAGCTCATATGTTAGGGAAATATCCTCTAGTTTAACGTATGCAAAGAAAGTAGCTTTGAAATGACCGATCCACTTTTTGTTTCTTGTTTCTACTTTCTTCAGTCTTTTCCACTATAAAGCCCATCCATCTGCTAAGCTCAGTAGGGTACCTTTCTATTTCATAGATGGAATGTCACTCGATGCATGAATCACTAATAAAAGCCAATTCGATGTTTAAAACTCGGTTTGCTAAAATGTTGCTCTTTCATAGCCCTGTGGACTGAATTATTTGCTGTCAGATACAGGGCCCCACAAGAGTGTCCCGTCTACAGTAAATTCTGAGGAAATGGCCATAAACACAAGTGTAATGTTGAAATCAAATAACATAATAGATTTATTGTTTTTAGCTTGATTGATGTTTAATAATCTGTATATGGCACTATGTCATAAACGGTGGGGGAACCAAACTGCATGAAGTGGAATGCGAAGTGGATTTGGTGAAGGAGGGCAAGAAGGAGGTGTTTGAGCATTGTACTGTGCAAGAGGACAGACATCACAGGACTAGGTGGGACACCAGGGGCGTGGAGAACAGAGAAGAATAAGAAGGCCAGGAGGGGGAAGAGAGAGCAGGGTAAGGCAGCTAGGCAAAGAAGAATCAAAGACACAAATGTGGGAGAAAAGTCTATGAAAAACTATAAACAGTTCAAGGTAAGCATTCATTCCATATATGCTACCATTAAGGCATACAGGGAAAATCAGGCCAAATGAATTGATTTTTAATGAATTTTGCTGATGTTATTGAAGAAAAGCAGGAAATGAGAGATTTGAATGTGAATTCTCAACAAATTTTCTATCCTGAATGCCTCCAAATTCCACCTTCTTGTTCAGATCATTAGGAAATTTTGAAAATGAAAAAATATACTTTTCACATTTATTTCTTAGTTAAGTAAAAATGTTTAATCAAGAGTACATAAAATTTTATTTTTTTAACCCAGAACCTAAAATGCAATTATATGCATATATATATATATATATATATATATATATACAATTCTAAAAAGACTATTCAACCACTTGTAGGTAGTCCATATATACTCCACAATTTTGCTTTAAATTGAGCAAATGATTCTGGCAGTAATAGGAATATTTCCAAGGCAAAAAAAAACTAAATTAAAAGTGACACTCATTTTATTATGTGGAAAATATAATTTGCATTTTGTTCCTTTGCAAAATTTTGAAGTTGCAAATTAAATAATACAAATGAAAAGCCTGTCATTTGTAATTTATCCAGATTCAACTCAACTATGAAGTCCTTTTTTCTATGCTACAGTAACTTTCAACTTGAGAAAAACTGGCAATTACACTCAATTGATTATAGTTAATTACTATAACACTTTAAAAGACAGATATTTTGAGACCTGAGAAGATGATACAGGAATAGGAATAGCTCCAGTCTGCAGTTCCCAGCAAGATCAATGCAGAAGACAAGTGATTTCTGCATTTCCAACTGAAGTACTTGGCTCATCTCACTGGGACTGTTTAGGCAGTGGGTGCAGCCCACAGAGGGTAAGCCAAAGCAGGGTGGGCATCGCCTTACCCAGGAAGTGCAAGGGGTTGGGGAACTCCATCCCCTAGCCAAAGTAAATCATGAGAGACTGTGCCATGAGGAACTGTGCATTCTGGCCCAGACACTACGATTTTCCCATGGTCTTCACAACCCACAGACCAGGAGATTCCCTAGGGCGCTACACCAGGGCCCTGGGATTCAAGCACAAAACTGGGCAGCCTTTTGGGTAGATACCAAGCTAGCTGTGAGGTTCTTTTGTTCATACCCCACTAATGCCTGGAATGCCAGCAAGACAGAACCGCTCACTTCCTTGGAAAGGGGTCTGAAACAAGGAAGACAAGTGGTATAGCACAGCAGGTCCCACCCCCATGGAGATGAGCAGGCTAAGTTCCACTGGCTTGAGATTGTTGCTCCCAGCACAGCAGTCTGAAGTCGACCTGGGATGCTCAAGCTTGGTGGGGAGGGAGCATCCACCATTACTGAAGCTTGAGTAGGCGGTTTTCCCCTCACAGTCTAAACAAAGCTGCAGGGAAGTTTGAATTGGGCAGAAACCACTGCAGCTCAGCAAAGCTGCTGTAGCCAGACTGCCTCTCTAGTTTCCTCCTCTCTGAGCAGGGCAACTCTGAAAAAAAGGCAGCAGCTCCAGTCTGGGGCTTATAGATAAAACTCCCATCTCCCTGAGACAGAGCACTTGGGGGAATGGGTGGCTGTGGGTGCAGATTCAGCATACTTAAATGTTCCTGCCTGCCATCTCTGAAGAGAGCAGCAGATCTCCCAGCACAGTGCTGAGCTCTGGAAAGGGACAGACTATCTCCTCAAGTGGGTCCCTGACCCCTGTGCCTCCTGACTGGGAGACACCTTTCAGCAGGGGTGGACAGACACCTCATACAGGAAAGCTTTGGTGGGCATCTGATGGGTGCCCCTCTGGGATGAAGCTTCCAGAGAAAGGATCAGGCAGCAATCTTTACTGTTCTGCAGCCTCAGCTGGTGATATCCAGGCAAACAGCGTCTAAAGTGGACCTCCAACAAACTCCAGCAGACCGAAAGCAGAGAAGCCTGACTGTTAGAAGGAAAACTAACAAACAGAAAGGAACAGCATCAACATCAACAAAAAGGATGTCCACACAAAACTCCCACCTGAAAGTCACCAACATCAAAGACCAAGGTAGATAAATCCACAAAGATGAGGAAAATTCAGTGCAAAAAGCCTGAAAATTCCAAAACCCAGGATGCCCCCTCTCCTCCAAAAGATCGCAACTCCTTGCCAGCAAGGGAACAAAACTGGACAGAGAATGAGTTTGATGAATTGACAGAAGTAGGCTTCAAAATGTAGGTAATAACAAACTCCTCCAAGCTAAAAGAGCATGTTCTAACCCAATGCAAGGAAGCTATAAACCTTGAAAAAAGGTTCGAGGAATTGCTAACTATAGGGAGCCAGCCCTATATCACCCGTGGGTACCCTGAGTTTGGTGGCAACAAAGGAAGGAGAAAAAGACAGATTAAGAGAGACAGTGGGACCAGGGGCCATCACTTTATTACTCTGAAGGAGGCAGTGAAGGACCCAAGCTCTGATCATCCACACTATTTATTGGTTATAATCACTTTGATCTATAGGTTGGGGTAGAGTCATGGTGGAGTGAATCAGTGAGCCAGAAGTGAATCAGTGAGCCGGAACTGGTGTGTCATCCTAAGGATTGATAACAGTGGTGGTTTGGGAGTTTCACAAAACAAGAACATGTGTTTTACCTCATTATCTATGTAGTTGATGGAACTCGGGCCTTACAAGGAGCCTACAAGTCTGGGTACATTATAGTGCTATAAAGGGGTTTTACGTCCTTGAATACAATGTTTATGGTAACAGAGCCTAGGTCACCCTGCACTGGAACATGAGGCATGGAGAGGCCTTCTTCCTCAGATGCTTTTCATAACCAATTTATGTAGGCACTCTGTAAGTCCTTTCTCCTTTGCAGCTTTTCCCAACACTAACAAGAGTAACCAGTTTAGGCAAGAACATAAATGACCTGGTGGAGCTGAAAAACACAGCACGAGAACTTCCTGAAGCATAAAGAAGTATCAATAGCTGAATTGATCAAATGGAGGAAAGGGTATCACAGATTGAAGATCAATTTAATGAAATAAAGCATGAAGACAAGATTAGAGGGAAAAGAATGAAAAGGGACAAACAAAGCCTCCAAGAAATATGGGACTATGTGAAAAGACCAAACCTACATTTGATTGGTGTACCTGAAAGTGATGGAGAGAATGGAACCAAGCTGGAAAACACTCTTCAGGACATTATCCAGGAGAACTTCCCCAACCTAGCAAGATAGGTCAACATTCAAATTCAGGAAATACAGACAACACTGCAAAGATACTCCTCAAGAAGATCAACCCCAAGACACATAATTATCAGATTCACCTAGGTTGAAATGAAAGAAAAAATGCCAAAGGCAGCCAGAGACAAAGGTTGGGTTACCCACAAAGGGAAGCCCATCAGACTAACAGAAGATCTCTCTGAAGAAACCCAAAAAACCAAAAGAGAGTGGGGGCCAATATTCAACATCCTGAAAGAAAAGAATTTTCAACTCAGAATTTCATATCCAGCCAAACTAAGCTTCACAAGGGAAGGAAAATAGAATCCTTTACAGACAAGGAAATGCTGAGAGATTTTGTTACCACCAGGCCTGCCTTACAAGAGTTGCTGAAGGAAGCACTAAATATGGAAAGGAAAAACTGGTACCAGCCACTGAAAAAACATTCCAAATTGTAAAGACCACTGACACTATGAAGAAATTGCATCAACTAATGGGCAGAATAACCAGCTAGCATCATAGTGACAGGATCAAATTCACATATAACAATATTAACCTTAAATGTAAATGGGCCAAATGCCCCAATTCAAAGACACAAACTGGTCAATTAGTTAGAGTCAAGACCCATTGGTATGCTGTGTTCAGGAGACCCATCTCACCTGCAAAGACACACATAGGCTCAAAATAAAGAGATGGAGGAAGATTTACTAATCAAATGGAAAGCAAAA